>NC_136002.1:27876161-28176161 GCF_048128805.1 Centroberyx gerrardi
CTGACTCAGGGGTTTGAACCCACATCCCCCTGTTAGAGTGGTCTCCCTGTTCACTACGCCACCTTACTGCCTCCGGCCGTGTCAGAGAATCCCCTCTAATAATTCCCTCTAAATACCAGAAACCGCATGTACCAGGTTAGAAAGCAAAGCACAGCGACTTCTCAATCATCAATAATTTATGTAGACTTACCCCGAAATGCCAGTCTTGATGGACTACACCAGTGAAATTGGTCTGTTGGTCTACTTACCCTTTATGTGATTAGAGGATTAGTAGAAAAGCAGGGGAAAAAACACCAACTCTGGATTACCAAAAGATCTTTCTTCTTATGTTAGACAATGCTAGGGTACTGTGAGCAGGACAGAGACACCTACCAGAGACACAACAGATGATTTTGGTGGTATTCCTATCATTACATGCAAACGGTAAATCTCCCAACAAGTCAGTCAAGTCTCTATTGTGTCAAATCAGTACTCGGTGTCGCCCTATACTTGAAAGTTTAGTATCCTGAACCAGTATCAGCGATGAAGAAGTGGCAGTGGATTCAGAAGTGGTATCAGGAAATCTTAAACCTCTCATGCCTAGCCACTCCGGGATTTCACACTTTTATTCTGGCTCAGACAGGGGAGGAATAATGATGTCTCAGCCTGCTCCTCTCTGCCCTGTTCTAAGTGTGTAGGAGGTAGAAAGAGTGTGTGTTTCTCTGAGTCGAAGCCCAGGAGGAGCGAGTAGGCCCGTCTGACGGCGAGGGGGAGAAAAGTGTTTCATTCACTTAAGCCCCAGACGAAGATTAACATTGCGCAGGTCTTGTGTAACGCCGGACTCTGAGCCGCCGCGCGGGGATTTGGCTGGATGCTCTTCTGTTAGACGTACTCGCCTGTGTGTGTCAGTGCCCTTCGACACCATTTACAGTCATCCTCCACCATTACAGATAACACAGCAGATGGATGAAACAACACAGTGTGTGTGTGTGTGGGGGGGGGGGGGGGGGGGGGGGGGGGGGTGAGCCGCGGTACTCAGTCATGGGAAGCCGATCTGTATTGTTTTGCTATCACAGTGTTTATTTGTCAAGCCTAGTTCTGTATATGCATATTTTTTCCGCTCAGCCAACCCCCTAGTGAGTTGAAATGTGCATTTTCAGTGTTTGTAAGCCCTTATTTATGGATTTGACACGTGACTTAAGTACATTACATGAGATTCCTCTGTAAATGGCAGGCTTGCTGTTGTGGTTTCTGTGCTTTTATGTAACTGTGTTATTTGAGTTTCTGGGATCAAGGCTACTCTCCTGTATAAAGCCCCTGAATCCTCCCCTGTCTAGCTTAGGTATGGTTGTATAAGGTAGGGAAATCTCTATCCTAACACTGGGACATGTAATTTTCATAATGAGATTGTTTGTCAAACATCAACAGGAAGGTGCCATAGGGGGCCGCAGCCTTGCCCTCCGTGGGAAAGGTGCATTATCGCCATCTGTTGCTGGCTGTGGCGCACTGCAGCCATGTGCCAGGCCATAAAGACAGTCAATCATCATAGTGGGAAATAAACACCAGACACCTGCCAAATGCTGGTCAGTTTTGTCTGTGGCTGGTAGTTTTTTTTTTCTATTCTGCCAGCCGCTTTGGCAGGTAACCAGCTAGTCTGGAAATAATTCTCCTTTCTAAAGACCATACGTCCTCTAAAAATTGTCTGGTGAAATTTAGAATCCATCAAGCACCGCATGCATCTGCTGCATCAAAAAAAAGTTTGTTTTCTAGCCTGACTGTCATAAAGTAGAGATTATTGAGACTGACAGGCAGTAGATCCTGTCGAGTCACTTCAGAGATTCAACGTCGATTTGAAGCATGTAGCAACTTGTTTCTGTCTGTAACCTGGTGAGTTGAGTGAGAGTCAGTTCATCTTACGAAAATGCTCCCTAAAATAGAACGCACATATTCTGTTGCCTTTCTGTGACAGTTCTGTTTAGATTTGTGAACATGAACAGCTCTCTCCCATAAATATAAGCAACTATCCAGGTACTTGTGGATTACAGTTAGCTCTGTCTGTCCATAAGTTAGTATTACATAGTTATTAATTCTACTATTTTACAATCATGTCTTGGTAAGATACTGATTAGTGTAAAAAAAACGTTTGCAGCTGTTTTGTGATTAAATTTATTTTGAATTTCATGACTTGCCAACTGACAACTAGCTTGCCTAAACAAACAGAAGTCAAACTTGATATTTTCTTGGTGAGCTATTCACCTGATTTAAATTATGATCCATTGTGTCAAAAACAAATTTGAAATCTTTTCTTCCTTTTTCTTCTTTTTGTTTTCTTTGTTTGTATCTTCCATTCTAGTTTCCATTCTGTTTCTGCGGACTGGAATTGATTAATTTTAATCTTCTCATATCCATTACCTCAACCCACCAACGTATTCTTCCTGCTTAGCCCTGCCTCTCTGCATGTACCTACAAACAAAAAAAGCCAGGATTGTAATCTGTGATGCCATTAGGTGACAAAACCGATAACCTCACCAGTGACAGTAAATGGGAGGGCGACTTCATGGACACAGTGGGGGATTTTCCTGGGATAACGGTGTATTTTCTGCTTCATAAATGTTAGATCTGCTTTAAAACAAAGGTGATAAGGGTGAAAAAATGCAAACAAACATCCTAATGGTTGACAAATCAGTTCCCGGTTAGTTGTCACTGGAGCATCTCCCGAGATTTATCTACCTGGTGGCATCACACACTAAAATCTTGATTATTTGGTCTTCATGTGTACAAGTATTGATGGAACCATCCAAGATCCTAGGAATAACATACATTAACTGTGTTTTAGAGAGAGTTTTCACAGTTACAGTTACAGCTACAGTAGGATTGCAGGATTTTGGTTGTTTGATTCCCTGTTCCTCTGTGCTTGTCCTCTGCCAGGTGATGACCCACCTACGCGTGATCGAGGAGAGGATGAACCAGAGCCTGTCTCTGCTGTACAAAGTACCGTACGTGGCCGAGGAGATTCAGGATGAAATTGGTGAGTCGTGTTCTGTCGAAGCCCCCTAGGCAGTTTGGAGGAGGGATGGTAGGCTGTAATAAAATGAAACGAAATGAAAAGAGTGATGGAATTCGCACCAGTGCCAGATAGAAACAGCCGGTACATCATATTTCTTCTGGGCCTCAATGGAATTTTATTTTTTTTCTTGTTGTAGCTGGTGCGAGCTGAAAAAAAATACTCTAAAGGATGGGTCTTAACTTTTTGCAAAGGGCAACATCAACACAAACACAAGACTGCAGACAGATTTAGTGCTAGGTCTGTAAACCAATTATCAGACAGAGACAAGTGCTGTCCTTTTGTGTATGTGTGTGTGTGTGTGTGTGTGTGTGTGTGAGGTGGCGAGGGTAATAAGGCTGCTCTGTCTGAGTTGGAGAGCGTCAGCCCACCAGCTCTCCTCGGCACAATTAAAACCTAACGTTGTTCACTGTAGCGTTTGGACTGCATTCATCTCCGGCAGCACGAGATGAGACGGGCGGAGTCCGGCTCTGGGAGAGCAGCAGCACATGTTTTATTATTTCCTTTTTGTTACCTTTGGTTCATTAAAGGAGCCATTGCGTGGTGTGCAGCGCAGATTAAAGTGGAGCGGATGCCGTGACAGAACTGGGTCACAGCTTTCACCGTGCTGCATCCTGTTGGGAGATGTGCAGATTTACACGGAAAATAGCTCTCAGAAAAATACTAATTGGTAGTTCGGAGAAATGGGAACGGACTTTTCTTGCAGCAACTTCACTGTGATCATTGCAATTTAATGTTAACAGTAATTGGAGTAGCTCTGACTTTGCTCATTACTGCCATGTCCCAGGTTGCCAGGTATTTGCGTCCGTCTCATGCTCTTATTACATGTTCTCCTCGCAGATGAGCTTCTCCAGGAGCAGAAAGCTGACATGGACCAGTTCCTGTCGTCCATCTCCGAGTCCCAGCCGGACGTCACTGTGTTGTCGGAGGAGAGCATGGAGGTCCCCGCCTCCGAGGGAAAACCCTACCGCCCCTTCCAGGTCACCTCCCTGGGGTCCCGCCTGGAGCCGGAGGGTGAGCAGCTCCGGCCCCCGTCACAGTAGCAGTCAGGATCGTGAGCGTCACTACAGCTGTGTGGAGAACAATAGGCCGCACACATAAGTCTTTCAGCAGGACACGAGTGACTTAGCACACCGAAACTGTTGACCAGTGAGGGAGAGTAGCTCATGTGTAACTGAAGGAGAGAAGAGGTATACAAAGTGTGTAAGGCCAATCCGTGCGTGCTGTGGAGCCATGGATTTGGGCTTATCTGCGCCTACACAGTTCCCTCTGGCCTAGCCTTCAACATAACACTACTGAAGTTCAGATAAATGCACAAAGCCTCAGGCTTTGGTGCCTAGCTGGAGCCAAAAGCTTTGAAAATATGCCTCTTAGTGAGCAGTTATGGTTCTCTCCTTTGTCACATGTTTGTGCCAAACAAAAGATTCAATCCTCAAGGAGAGAACAAAGTGAAGGATGGAATACTTCCAGGCAAACGAAAGGCAAATTACAACTAAATCCCCAAGGAACATTTAATATACATGCCAACGCCCCGGAGGGCTTTGATTGGAGTTGCCAATTTTTGAAATGGCTCCTCTTTTGAGTTTGGTTATCTCTCAGATTTATTTCTGGACGCTTCCCTACTGGACTCCTCTCTTAATCAATTAACACAGCTTGATAATCCTGCCTTTTCTCTGCTCACCTAGGTTTTCTCTCTTTTCTCCTTCCCTCTTTCTGTTCTTTTTTTTCTGTTGCTCATTTCCAATGCCAAGGCGATCTATCAGACTCCCCACGTGCCTTCAAGAAAGGTTGGTGCCTCTGCTACCTCTTGTTTTTTCTCGCTCCCCCTCTCTCCTCATCTTCCAAGCCATCTCCATCAATTTTGTTCCACTGTTCTCCTTTTCCTCCCTTTGGTGCAGTTTGGGATCCTCTCTCTCTCTCCCACCCTTGCTATTACTATTTTGTCAGCAGCCATTTTTGCTATTGTTCATTTTCTCCTCGTTTTGATGACTCACATGGCCCACTTGGTTGGGCCTCAGACCCTTTTAGGATTATCTCACCAGGATTATCACTTGATTCTGAATAGCCAGTGGCTTCTAAGTACGGCAGATCGGGTCACAGCCAGCTCCCCTCTCACAGAGACCGGCCGTCCTGTTTCCTGTCATCTCGTCCTCAGTACATTTGTCAAAGCACCTTGCTTAATTATCCCCCCCCCCCCCCCCACCCACACACTCATTGCCCTCATCAGTCTCTCTCTTCCTGATAGGAGCGGTGTGATTTAGTGGCCCTGTCTGGCGCACAGTGTTTCCACTGACCCACAGCCGGGTCTAAATTGGCCCGATTTGTCCTCTAAGACCTGAGACGGTGATGTGGTTGTGTCAGCCGTTGTCTGATCTGGGCTTAACCTTGTGTTCATTGAACATTGTGACACCTTTCCTCTAATTATTAAGCCTAAATTCTATATGGACTTTTATAGGTTACGTATGAAAGATGGAGGCCTTTTTTTTACCGCAACGCCCTCCTCCTCTCCGTAGATCCCTGTTCCTGGATGTGTTTGCCATTGCTGTTGTGTTGTACTAGTCCAGCCCATAGAGATGAGTTGTCAAATCGCCGTTAGAGAGATCACCACTATTGTCCCGTTCGATAGCGTGGCAGAATGCGATGCTATGTGTTCACTGCAGTACCATCTGATAACGCCCGCCAGAGCCTCTGACGTCAGCGGCGCTGCGTGCGGCTCGTAAACACACATCATTGTTTCCCCGCTAAATCCAACGGCGGTAATTGTCCTAATCTTGTCCTTATGGCATCGGCCGCGCCCGGCGGCAGACAATGGGCCGATGCCAGACTCATCGCTCCCGTACATCATTCAGGACCCTGCCCCGGCTGCGTCGCTCTCTCCTCTCAGCTCTTGATTTATTCATGGCATATCTTCTGTGTGTATTAATAGATACTATGCCTATTTCAAAACCATTGGTCTTCCTAGCATGCATATTTGACACTCTGGCCCAGATTATGGCCTAGCCACTTCTGGAGGCCTACAGGGTCTACTAGTTTTTTTTTTATTCTCCGCTAAAATACATACTAGAGGGGTTATGAAGGATTTATAGCCATGCAGAGTTTTGACCATGAAATTGGAGCTAACTGAAGGAGAGAAAATGCTGGGCGAAACCATAACTGCATATGAGGATTTCATGAAGTCAAAGCACGCAATGGATGTTTACAGAGAAACCTCAGATATATGCAAAGTAGCGCTTTGAGTGGGCCTTTGTAGAAAAATGGAAGGTCAGTGTAACGTTAGCATGTGACCGCCTGGTGCTCCGGCGTACGCGGCGCTGAATGGAAGAAAGGGCATTGTTGTCACCAGCGCTGTGTGTGTGGAAGAGACCCGGGCGACGGTGGTGGGGGAAAAGAGCTGGATATATGTGCAGCTGTCCTCCATCAATACCCTGTCCCTGTTTGTTTGTGCAGCTCTGCTGTTATTGACTGCGCTCCTTCACCTCCTGCAGGCTCCGGCATGTCTGGTTTAGACGGGCTGATCGGCGCGGAGGAGAGAATCATCAACAGCAAAGCCAAGATCAACGACAATGTGGTAAGAGCTTCATCGCTACGTTTGTCGTACTGTTGCAGCCTCATCTGATCAGTGTTTGTGCCTCTTTCAACTCTCTGACTTCCTCTACACATGAACTAAGAGCAGCATTGTTAAAGCAAAAAAATATATAAAATACCCTACTGGGAAGTGGGTTAAGATTTTTAATATTATTCCTCGCAGTAAATATTCCGCAACAGAGGACTGTCTTGACAATTTATTTTGCATTACCATGACCTCAGGCTAAGGCAGTTGGGCTGGAGAACTAAGAGTGAAATTAATGAGTACATACAGTCATTAGTATTAATCAGTACACAAGACGCTTCGTTATCGGTGCTTTCACATAGCTCTCTTAAGTTCAGCTTTTAATGAGTCAGATTATTCCAGTAACTATGTTGTCATAGTTACAGCTATCTCGCACTTGGCTATTTGTGTGTCCGTCTTCAGCCTCTGCCAACCGACCCTCATTCACACCGAGTCCACACATTCTTCGTCAGTCATCGCATGCTTTCTTTTCTTTGCCACGAACACCATTTCCTCATGGATTTTCAAATGATGCTTGGCTGCTGAATGTGTGCAATGTTTCGCATGCTAATCCGAGACCCAACTGCAAAAAAAAACAAAAAAAAAACTGTGTTTGTGTTATGAGTCATGCAGTTTATTTTGAGGTTTTCGAATGCATGCTTGTTTTCTTTTGGTAAATGCTAATTTTCTTTAGACGGAGCAATCTGAGGTTAAAAAAAATCAATAGGTCTTTCACATCATGGTGACAAGGCGCCTACCTAAAATGTGCCGTTTTCATTCTTAATCTGTTTTTTTTTTCTCGCGTGAAATGGACTCCGGACTGCTCTGTCTACAAACAGCTGTTTTTGTTTCTGCCTCCTGAACACACCCACATTCACTCTCAGCGCTTCTTCAGATTAGAGCTCTCAGTAATGAGTGGCTGACAGTCTGTTTAGAAAGACATGTAACTGTGTGACTCCAAGAGAGAGTCTGTTGTTCATGCCTGCAAACCCCCCCTCCCTCTCTCCCTTCCAGTTTGTACAAGACAAGCTCCAAGTGTATCATCGCCCAAACACAGATAATCCTTAACACTTTACTTCGCTACACATTCCTACTCTCTCTCCCTGCCTGCCTATGTCTCTCTCTCTCTCTCTCTATCTGTCTGTCTTTCTGTCACTCTCTCTCTCTCTCTCTCACACACACACATGGTCACACACACATTGCAGTGAGTGTAACCTGGGCTCCCCTGTCTGTGTTGACAGGTGATTGATGAGTCTCTGGATGTTAAAGAAGTGATTTACAGTGCAGAGAGAGTCAGCGTTATGCATGATGATGAGCTGGTGAGTACAGCGGCGCCCTCCACTGGGCTCTCTGGGGAACTGTAGTCATCAGTAGTGGGGATAAAGATGAAAGGAGGGAGTGTGGGAGTGTGCAAAACGCAAAAGATACCAGTTCTGCAGTTGATGCTGCGAAAAAGACACGCAGCATCGGAACAGACCCCCGAACAGATCCCACCTCTTGTAATTTTGAAGTTTTCTGTTCAGGCTACTATGTTTTGGTTATTTCTGCATGGATGCATGTTTGTTATGTGAATGTATCTGGATGTACACATGAAAATCCCAGTTCATACGATGAATGTGTATCCACACAAACTGAGTGTGCTCGGTTTATGTGTGAGAATGAGCAGAGCAGATCTGCCCGGTGGCTGTCTACATATGATTAGTTTGCGTCATATGTGCCAGATTACATTGTGAAGAACAGTGTAGGTGACTGTGGTTGTTCGTATACGTAAACAGGCCCGAGATTTAACACAGGCCTCCACGAAGACACATTTCATGCATGTGTACACACTGGTCACTCTTGGTTTTAGTCACTCATGTCTTACAAAATCCTTTCTGCCTAAAGGGATCTCGTCCCTGTTTCACTGTGATATTGTAAAATAATACGAGGCTATAGAGCAATATAGAGTAATTCCATCATACTGTGTTTGGGTAACACTCAACATTGAAGTTCTCCTCCAGTGACTCCATCACCCCATTTCTAAACTCCTTTGAGGAGGGTTAATCTCAAAGTGTTTTTTTTTTTTTTATTACCGCCGCTTGGCACAGTTGAAATCAAAAAGAGGTTTACCTGTGTAGCAGGAGAATCCGGGGAGGGGAAGCACATCTGTGCTCGTTTCAATTGTCACACATCGGTTGTTACTCGCCGTGTAAATGAATGATTTGCTTTGGAAAGATTTTAAAACGTGTTGTTGGTGAGGTGGCTGGAGGGGGGCTTTACTTACTGTTTTCATATAACAAGACTGAGCCAAAGTAAAGATCTGAATATTGTCCATTCATTGTAAGCGGAGTAACTGAACAAGGAATCCATTGTATGTGTACAATGTCATCGTTATTACAGAAACAGCAGCCTTATAATGGAAGAAAGAGCAATACAGTGTAACATTTAACTACAACCTGACCTGTTGTCTTGTGTGTTGTCTGATGTTTGTATTGTCTCCTTACTGCCTGTCTCTCTCTCTCACACCCATCCCGCCTGTCAGGAGTCCTACCGCCCTCTGGGAGAGGACTTCAGCTTTGGGAGCAGCGCACTGATTGGCCTGCTGGTGATCGCGGTGGCCATAGCAACCGTCATTGTGATCAGTCTGGTGCTCTTGAGGAAGAGGCAGTACGGCACCATCAGTCACGGCATCGTGGAGGTAAGTCACCGGACTTTACTGAATATCATAAAATATTAAAGCTACCTTCCCGGTGGTATTTGATGCAGAACGTGTAATCATAATACATATATTATGATTGAATGTATTTGATTTGCTTAACTGTCTTTTATTTGATTCATAATGTTTGATTTATAATGTTTAGCAAGTCAAGACAAACTCTTAGAAGTGGAATTTAATGGAACTCAATTCTGTTTCCTGTCATAGATCAAATCATCATTTCTCATGTAAATGTCTCATGGGTAAATGCAAGGCAAATTGTATTATTGTCCCTGTAACATTTGCATATTGCACACACAGCATGTTGTGCTTCCTTGAGAAGAGCTGTTGATGTCTCCTGTCGAGGTCACTCCTCACCCGTGTCCTCTGTCCACCTCTCACCCCGTGTGTTGGCAGGTCGACCCCATGCTGACACCAGAGGAACGCCACCTCAGCAAGATGCAGAACCACGGCTACGAGAACCCCACCTACAAATACCTGGAGCAGATGCAGATCTAACCTGAGCCTACAGGGGGCGCTGCGGAGTCTGAGAGCGGGCGGCAACCGAGGGGGAACATACTACTGACCAATAACATATGATGCTATTGTCAAAATCATTTGCATACATCCAAAATCCATTTACCGGTTTGTTCAAAACAATCCTTAAATAATGCTACTACTTCTACTACTGCTACTATTGTACTATAGAGCTCTTTTTGATCATGTTTCTTTTGAAAAGGTGATGTATCTACCATTTTGCATTCTGGAAAATGTGATTCAGCAGATTTCTCTGTAATTATGAATACAGCTATCTCAGATCAAGATGTATAACATTTCTTCAGAAGTTTTCATTTATTTTTAAAGGTGTAACGCAAATCAAGATAAATTGAAAGTTAAATGTATTTGAGTAGCCATCATCAACCCGACAGACCAGACACTACACTTTTGGTTTCCATCGTACAAGTGTCCAGTTTCCGATGGTTTTCTCAAAAAGAATTGGTGTGTTTTTTGTTTTTTTTTCTTCTTCTTCTTCTCAATAGATTGCTTGTATATGAAGGTTCTTTGTACCAATTAAAATGTATAGTGAAACAACAAATGAGAAAAAAATGAAAACAAAATCATGAATTATTTACTTTCTGTTCTTTGTTATGATAACAAAAATATACATATACAGTTTAAATATATATAAGAGTAGATGTTTTTATTCCACCTTTTTTCCCAGGGAAGAGGCTCTGAGTTGGATTGCGGGTCTAAGCTTGGTGGTCATGAGTTGCGTTTGCAGGCACACTGTTTAGAAAGCGTTGCAGAAGGTGTGCACAGGCCCCCAGCTCAAACACAACACACACACAACCTACTTTGAACCCTTATCATCCAAGTGAATGTGATACGTCCCGATCATATTCCCCCCTACACACACACACACACACATAACCTTCAATAATGGGGAAAAAGGCAAAACAAATAGATGAAGTAAAACCTATTGACATTTGTTACATAGTTGAATGTATTGTGGAAGCTTTTTTTTCCATACTATGTACCTGAAATGTTTCCTTACGACTCTGATTTTAATGCAGCGTCACATACAAATTGGAAAAACAAGTGATTTTTTTGCTTTATTTTGTTTTATTTTTTGCACAAAAGAAGAGCTGAAGCGTAAAAAAACCCCAAGTACTACGGGAGCCAATCTGAAACTAAATTGGGGGGGATGATGTACACACATACTTTGTTAGGAACAACTGTTTGCTTTGCTGGTCCTAAAGCGCAGAACAGTGGGAACAGTCTTGATAGATCAAAGCCACCTGAAGTCGACTTGGAGCTGGAGGGCTGTGCAGGCAGACAGAGACACACAGAAAGACAAGGCTTGGAGAGCTGGTTTCTGAATAAAGCTGACTTGTGTATTTTTACAGGCAGAGAATGGAACAAACAAGTAAACTGAATCCTAAAATCCTCTTTTCTCTCTCTCTCTCTCTCTCTCTCTTAGTATTGTCTTTGTATGCCTGTATAGTTGATGTTGCAATCATGGCTTTTTCCGGAGGATTACCTGTGGTGTGCATTGTTCTTATATGAAATGATATGATATATATTTTTAAGTTTGTTTTCTTGTTTTCTATTTTTCTCTTCCTGTGACAGTATCTCTGTATGTGACTGTCTCACTATGCACCCAAACGGCTTCAATCTTGTAATTGCCTGCTTGATTGTGGGAGGGGACTGGGAACTAATATAATATGCATATTAGTGATAAAAAAAAAAAACAACTATTTGATTGACACCAATATGGAAACAGATTTATGGTTACGGGGGGAAACACATCAATAAACTCACAACTTCCATATGGATGTGTCTTGTCTCTTTGATAGATAGATAGATAGATGGGGAATATTGATAGACAGTCATTATATAGTGGAGTGTCAACCCAGCACACACACACACACACACACATCTTAATGCTTTGGCAATATTGTTCTAAACTTTCATGCCAATAAAGCCTATTGAATTGAACTGATGGGGAATATAATAGTGAGCAATAACAAGATGCTATATTGTCAAATCAGCAAATAATTTGCATACATATAAAGCCATTAGATGGGGCTATGGATGAATAAAGAAACAGACCAAGGCCTATGATATATATTGTTTTGAATAAATACTATAAATTGTTTTGAATACATAGTAGATTTTGTTTTGATTATATGTTAGAGGAAAAAGGAAGAAAAAACCCCAAGGCACTCTCCTCTGTATAAAGTTAAAAAGGCTTTATCACTATTGGCTATTTCATGTTAAAATGTGAGAAAAGCTTCTTCAGGGTGCAGAGAACAATGAAACACTGTTCTCTCTCCCCGCCCGGCCCGGCGTTTTCTAACATTTTAACATGAAATAGCAGAGAATAATAAAGGATTTTCAACTTTATACAGAGGAGAGTGCCTTGGATTTTGTCTTCTTTTTATGGACTCGCCATATTTCCAACGAGCAGCTCCAGTGAACAGCGTCCCTCTTCTGATCAACACTGAATATATGTTATTTTGAATAAATCGTGCACATTCCTGCCTATTCAGTGGATTGATCTTTGTAGTTTCTGTGATCATTTATGAATGGGGCATATTTCAACTGATTCATCATTTGCTGGCTGACTGAGGGGATTTCCAGGAAGGGAGGGGGGGGGGGGGGGGCGTCCTATTTCTCAAATGACAAAACAGAAACCTGTGGCTCATATACCTGGATGTAAAAAAACCAAAATGATTCAACACAGGTGACTCATCATAATCATTACATGGCACAAGTTGAGTAAAGTCCACATGACTGACAGGCTACTAAAAATAGGAAAAGTGAAACCCTCGCTTCAAATGATTTTTTGGAGAGAATAACACAGCAAATAAACATTATTTTTGGTCATTTATTTCAACTGTGCGCTGTTTTCTCTTCCTTGGAAATATAGCCACGCCCACTGCAAAAAAAACACAGCAAACTCGCCAGGTGGAACTATGTTGTAAACTTTAAGGATGACCGGGATTATTATCAGATTATGGTGCGTTTTATCATCAAATTTAAGCAATTTCTCGCCAAATTCCCCAGAAAACCCTCTAAACACTTCCTGATTCCACCTGTGGCGGGCAGGTAACCGGACGTGGTTGCAGGTGTCTCGCGGACACGCCCGCAGAAACCTGACGCTCCCGGAAAACTTTTTTTTTTTTTTTTTGTCGTTGCAGTCACTCTCAGTCAGGTAGTCGACGTATTTTTGTTACACAGACATTTGGGAACATCTCGGCAGAAGAAGAGCCTCCATTAAAGCGCATTACAAGCTATTTCCCCCGTTGTGCCTGCTTTTGTGAATAGCTATTTTCTTTAATTAGGCTTATTTTACTCCAATTTTGTGCTCGGTGGGTGAAAACGTTGACAAACACCAGGATCTCTTTGGCGACGACAGGCCCGCAGATTCACCTTGGAAACCGAGAGGGAGGACAGAAACTAACAAGTCAGCCAAAAGAAGAAGAGTGGGTTTTTTTTTGGTTTTTTTATTCTAGCAGTCTAGTCCAAGCACTGACCGGTCATGGACTACATGGACAGTGGAATGAGATACACCCCAAAGTCGGTAAGACACTTTATTCCAGTCGTGTGTGTGTGTGTGTGTGTGTGTGTGTGTGTGTGTGTGTGTGTGTGTGTGTGCGCGCGCGCATACAGGTCATGGGATGAAAGTGGGTCTGTTTCATTCTGTCAGGTGTGTCTATGTGTGTGTGTCTTTTATATGAAACAGTTCAGGTTTTGTAGTTGCTGGATAACATTTCGACAGTGTTAGGCCATCAGGAAGTGAACCAAACTACAGAAACAGACAGAGGCTGTATATGCTTTCATGAGCTTATGAAACTATGTATTGGAAACCTGTCAGTCCTGTACCAGAACACATCTGAAGCCTCTGATGTTTCCATGGCACACAAACTATCATATTGGCACGATGAAGCTGAAATATAAGACATAAAGTAAAACAAGTGTCCTACTACTTGAATCCTAAGTTGTCAGCGTGTGGGGATATTAATGTGTCCCAACTCTCTCCGCCACTCTTATCACTAATACACTGGTTTGCCTAGAGACAAATTTGTAGCTGACATTAGAACGAAACCAGCAATTAGAAGGAAACTAATGCTCTCATTCCTTTGCCAAGCCTCTGTTTCTGTCGATTAGAGCTGCATCAGCGGTTGAAGTTGACATTTTTATGTTTTACACTTGTCCCTCCCTAGTAAAAGGTCCAGAAGTGTTGTATGCCAATATGAAGAGGGCACATACTCAAACTGTGCCCCAGCAAAATGAGAATTCAATTAAATTATACAGCAGAGTATTGCCAAAGCACATTCCTAAGGTCAAAATAACAGGGTATCGGGTAAAGTAGGACAAGAATGATTAGGCCTATTAAGATTAAAATAACAATCCCAAACAATGGGAAGTAACAGTTAAAACATAGATCATCAAAGGTGATGGGGGACAGGGAGAAAAAAAGAATGGTAACAGTAACGTGTTATCAATAACTGTGTGTGTGTATGAAGAAGATGGCACAATGAGAAAATGTATAAGAATTAGGGATGAGACGATATGCTTATCTCACGATACGATTCGATACACGATGCGTGGTTCACGATTCAATACAACCACGATACGATGTGATCAGTAAAAGTTTAATGGCAACAAAGTCTGACTGTGCAGAATTATGAGCCACAGATCTTTCTAGCGATGGCACTGGCTTGCTAGAATGTAAACAACAATTTAAAAATGTCATTACAAAGCGAAAATAATCACATTTTCGATGGAGAGCGTGAGAAATTGTGATGGGCAAGCTGTCTCATTTGTGATTACCACAGCTGAATAAAATGGAGCTAATATCGCGATTTGTGTTTCTGCCCCACAATACATATTGCATAATATACATTTTTGTATTGGGATATATTGAATTTCGATATATCGTCCCACCCCTGATAAGAATGACAATTTGGATCAGAGGTGTCCCGTCTCCCCATGTACAGAATGGATTAGACAGACTCTAAAAATCCTCTCAAATGGGTCAAAACCTGAATCAAATGGGACTCGGTGGTCTGAACCGCGTCTCTCCGGGGGCCCTTCACATGTAAAAGTTTGGGAACCCCTGGGCTTCATCAGTATGCTGTACATCAGTCTTCAGAAAGCACTCCCACCTTACTGTTTCTTACTGCTACAGTGTTGGGAGTGCAGGCAGCCAGTGCGGGCGAAGCCTGGATTCCACCAGCTTCCACCGCCCTGTCGTGACTTGTTGACTCCAGTCCTTCACTGGCGTGGGTTAAGATCCAGGTGGGGTCACACCCTCGCAGTATGGGGATAAAAATAGGACAAATTAGTGTTGTCTGTCTCATTGACTTGGTTTTTCAGTCCCTTCTGGGTCTTTTCTCACCAGGGTACCAAAATAGATCTGAGGATTATTCAGTTGTAAGGTCGCTATACTAAGCGTGCTTTGATCCATTGACAAATTACTCAGAAACTCGCCATAATAAAGAAAACTACATCTCGTACAGTATGAAATATTCTGTTTTGTTTTCTTTGATTCCCAATCTATAAGCCCCTTTTTTCAGCAATTTGTAGGCTCCACTTTAAAATCCCTCTGGAGGTAAACGCATGATGCATGTAATATTTGGTTAATAAACAAAAGAGAGCCGTACTTGGGGTGAATATTTATTCCGCAGGCTCTCGCACGAGCTCTGCAAAACGACAAATATGAAACAGCCCGCTCTTTGAAAACAACTGCTCCATCAAAGTGCTGCGTTTTAATGCTTGAGTCAACACGGCGCTCTCATGGGTGCATTGTAATTCATTCTTGTCATTCAGAATGAGTTTCAGGATAGAGGAGGACCTCGTTTATACTGGCCTGAAGACAGCACTGCCCCGCTTTTATAGAATAATTAGTGGGGCTTTGGTTCTGCACTGAAGATTAACTTTGCTCCTCATAATTGTTATTATTTCAAAAGAGAATGGCAGGCACAAAACGCAAGTCAAAGGAATTGGTTTTGAAGTTTATGAAACACACTCGGGTTTTGAAGTTTATTTGAGTTGGCCCAGTTACATGAGGTAATCCAGTGTTTGTGCGATCTGCAGTTTGCGCGAGCAGTCACAGAAACTTGTTGTGAATCCACCGCAGACCTACAAGTGGTTTGTTTCCAGCAGGTTTGACAGGTTTTGACGCTGTGAAACTTTTTCGCTCCCTCCCCCGTCCGTCTCATTTCTTTGAGGCAACCACACAGCTGTGACTCATGCATGAAGGTCCTTGATAAGTCATTAAAGAAACAGACACTGAAACTGTCCCTTTTTGCTTTTTTTGATTAGCAGATGAAGGAATTCCAATTTGTATATCTTGAGAATCAACTCAGAAAAACCTGTAGATTTTTTCAAAGAGAAGCATTTTGTTGGGATTTATTCACACATACATTCAGACCCAGATTCTGTGGGTCACTAAAGGCTGGGACATTCCTAAAATACACAAGTACATACTTGCTGCCTGCTGCTGTCACATATCTAACACTAATCTCCTTAGGTCGAGAAAACATAGTGCTTTCCATCCTGTCTGTATGGAAAACAAAAACAACTTTGTCATCATAGCACCATGCTTGGGGGCGCAGCCTGTGTAGTTTTACATCTACAAAGTGCAAAAATATGTCTTCAGCCTCTCATGAAATGGTTGAATTATAATTTGGCGGCTGTTATTGGCTGGTTTGGTCCCTCTAACTTGATGTACTGATCATTCATTCACCTATATACTCAACCCTCATGGCCTCTCTGTCTGTTTTCAGGACAAAGACTGGGACACGTCCGTCCAGTTCCTGCCGGCGTCCGACACCAAGAAGCTCGAAAAGAAGAAGGGCCCGGGGAAAATTGGGGCCGTGATCGGTGTGGTGATCTTCGCTGCTGTTGTTGCACTTATGACCGGACTGCTGGTCTGGCACTTCCACTGTGAGTAAACCCTTCCTCTAGTCCAGTCAATTTACATTTAACAGACATGGGTGTCAATGGTTTACAAGGAAACGAAGAATGTAAATGCAGATGAGAGAGAGAGAGAGAGAGGGGAAAAACGGAGGTAATATTCCTGGGCAAGTTGGAGCTCAATGCACATTTATTCTTTTGGGTTATGTTTATTTGCACATGCAAATGAGTGAAAACTGGAAAAAGAGATTGAATTAAACTACAGGTGAGATAAGAAAATCCTAGGGCATCTCATCCCAAAAGAAGGAAAAAAAACAAGATGACATACAAAAACAGGGGAATTGGGCAGAGAAAGCAAAACCTGACACAGACAGAGGAGAATTGTACAACAGCAAAATTATATAAAAAAAACAGAGGGAGAGAAAATAACTTGAAATAGTGAGAGGGAGAAGTTTATTCTGTCTGTCTGTCTGTCTGTGTGCTCCTGCAGTCCGTAAAGACGTGCGGGTCAAACAGATGTTCAGCGGCTCCATGCGGATCACCAACCAGGCCTTTGTAGACGCCTACGAGGACTCCAACACCCCCGAGTTCAAAGCGCTGGCGAAGCAGGTGACATCACAGGTAAGACCGCCTCGCTGCCGAGGCTCGCACACCGCAGCCCGCATCAGAAAATATGAGGTCAAGCATATCTGTGTGTCAGCAAGTTTTGTTTGTTTTGGGGTTTTTGTGTCTTTTCAGAGAACATTCATTCATGCAACTGCTGTGTTTTCCTCCTCTCTCTCTCTCTTTCTCTCTCTCTCTCTCTCTCTCTCTCAGCTTAAAGCCATCTACTCCAAGACTCCACAGCTGGCCAAGTACTATGTTGGTTCTACAGTTCAGGCCTTCAGGTATGACAGTGAGGCTGCAGTGATGAGTCAGTCATTATCATCTTCAGTTCTCTCACCTTAGTTTTATTTGTGTATTTCTCTGACTGTGCAGAAACCGGCGGAGCTTATCCGCTTCAATCTGTGACGCTCTGTTACTGACACTAGTTTGAAAGTTTATTTGCTTAGCAATCTGGGTGCAACCAATACGGGTTTTTGAATACTGATACTTTTAGACTGAAGTCGCTGTTAGCTGATATTTTGTGCTATACATGAGGTATTCAATATCTCAAAATTGTAGCATTTTTTTTATTCTTTTATAGTAGATACTGGTAGATACATTACAGAGAGACAGGAAAGATTGAGTGTTTTTAAATTGGAGCATTTTTGTTCCAAAAAATGAAAAGGATTCAATGTTTCCCCTCAGTATTTTATTCTTGGGCAGGGCAGAAAAGCCTGAAACAGCATTTAGACCATGATAGGACACTAAAACTCTCCATTGAAACCAATGCTAGTGACATTCTTTTAGGACGGTTAGCAGCTCCTTATAGCGGGGTGACCCATCACACCTGTTCATAGTAGGGGAAACTCTGGGAGACATTAGGCCTTAAAATTAAGAAGTAATTTACAAAAACATGACTGAATAGTTAAAATAAATAAATACAATGTGCAAAAAAAAAGGCAATTCCATTACAGGTTTTACAGACTTTTATGTAGCAGTGGTCAGGGAGGAACCTCCATTATATTGGAAGTTATGTCTGATATTTAATATAAGACCAATATCGTCCAGATACAGTATATCTGCAAACAAATGCATCGGTCTAACCCCACTAGCAATATGACACTGTGTTTTCAGCAGTTTGCTCTGGCTGAATGCCATTGAATCCATGCTAAATGTGGTGTTTGACTCCTCGTCTTGTTGATCCTAGTGAAGGCAGCGTCATCGCCTACTACCTGTCTGAGTTCAACGTGCCTAAAGGCCAAGAGGCAGCCGTGAACAGCGCCATGTCCTCCATGGACAAGCTAGTGGACAAAGATCAACGCTCCGTAAGACCTGGCAACTCTCTGGTCTTCGATGACGTGGTGTCTTCAGGTAGAGGACTAACTGCTGTCTTTTGTGACGCATTTCATCTCATTCACTCCTTGTCAATAAATTAAGTTCTATCTTGTTATTGACTTAATTTAATTCCTTTTCTGTTGTGCTGTCAATATCCTCATCTTAACCAGGTGCATGCTCTCACAGATTGTTTTTTTTAACTTTGTGGTTTGTCTTACAGCTCTTGATTCCCGCTTGTTCAAGAAATCATACAGCGGTGAGTACTCTGCCTGCATTCATCAGTTACTTACACTAGAGGTGTCTTCAAGAATGTGCAAATGCTGTGACAATGGATATCTATAGACATGGAAAACTACAAATCATGTAAAACACAGTTCACTGGCTTTTGAGCATTTAGCTGGGACCATTATTTTTCTTCTGTCATTTGAAAATTCTTTAGCTGACAACAAATAACAAAGCTGACAACAAAACAACAAATAGGTTTTTATAGGTAATGCAGCTGCATTATCCCTCTACCCAGCTTGAATCAAGAATTCAGAAAGTTGAATTGCATAATATGTTTATATGCTTGGGAAAATGACTGACTTGCATGGTAAACATATAGCCTGGTCATATTTGGGCATGCAGTTTGTTTTGTTATTGCGAACGACTTCTAATGAGAAACATATGACTTTGGAAAAAGTGAACTAAAAAAGTGAACTACAGAGAAACTACATAGATGAAATGCATGCTAAAATGATTCCATGTGTTGTAGATCAAATGTTGTTGAAAGCATCACTGTAATTTACCATTATTGCAGACTTTGCGTATTCAACTTAGTGTTTATCATATGCAGAATATGGCAGTAATCAAATAGAAATCTTAAAAACAGTGATGGCGCTTGCACACAAGAGTGCATTGGAGTGAAATGATGTCATCAGGCATTTGCATAGTTACTATTAGCATAGTGAAATCTGTCTGCTTCAGCCGGGTTGAAATTTCAGTTGCACCGGGGCGAATTGGGCTACTCTAGTCCTGCGGAGCTGATTATATGAGACGGTTTCATTTGAAATAAGAGAGAATACGTTAACGGATTACTAAACTGAATGTAAACTGTCTCCTCAGAGTTTTACAAGTACACAGAACATGCAAAGGCCGATCACATAGGGACCATCACGTCCCCTGGCTTCCCCAACAAACCTTATCCCGCCAACACCGTCGTCCAGTGGCAGCTGAGAGCGGACCCCGGCTACGTCATCAAGCTTGACTTTGACACCTTCAATCTGGAAGAGAACTGCAAGAATGACTTTGTCAAAATCTACGACTCCCTGGTGGCCATCGAGAGCCGTGTTATGGAAGAGTGAGTTTGCACTTTGCCTTGCCTCAGTTCAACACCAGGCAGATGAGTAACTCTTCTGCCTGCTGCATCCTTGTATTTTCCGTGACCTTATTGTCTTGTATTGACATACATGCTTATGGATTAGTTTTGGAGAATCCTGGGGCTGTAGGATAGACAGGAGCTTGTCTTGTATGCACGGCCCTCTGCTGGTCAGATGTTATGTGATCCACACTGAAAAACGACATGGACTTTTTGGGGGGAAATGTTCTAAGGTTCAACCAATACAGGTTTTTGAAGGCCGATTCTTTTGGATTGAAGCTGCTGATATCCGATATTTTGTGCTGATATTCCATATCTTTAAATTTGAAAATTTCCATGCCAAAAATTTGGAAAAAAATTAAAATATTCAGCTTGTCATTCAGAATGTTATTCTTGACAGGCTGGAAAAGCCTCTGAAACAGCATTTTGACAAGGGGACACTAAAATCCTCAATTGAACCCCACAATAATTCATCCATACTTACTGAAATTACTATGAAATCAAAATGTTGTACTGGAATCAATTCAAGTTAAGGGCTTTCCATAGGCAACCAGTGTAGTATTGATCAATTATACAATAAATATGTATTTTAAACTGCATAATATCAGACGACACTGTCTGTCTGATATCTGAGTTTTTAATTGAAGGCCCATATCAGCCTGCCATATCGGTAAATGGTAGTTAAGACTTTTAGGAAGGAATTTTATGTTGCCTGTTTTTTTTCTACAGGATTTGTGGGTACTACTCCCCCAGCGACCCCCTGACCTTCCTGTCCTCTCGCAACGTCATGCTGGTGACGTTGGTGACCAATGAGAAGAAGAACTTCCCCGGTCTCAGAGCGCACGTCTCACAGGTCCGCCGCGGAGGTAAAGGTAGGGTCTCATGCACAGACTGCAGCTCATCTCTCACACAATTACCTGTTTGAGCCTGTATGTTACAAGCTACAGTATAAATGCTTAATATCTGTGCAAACGCGAATGCTTGTCTTCTGTACGTTTGTGGTAGGAACGGCATGTGGCGGCCAGCTGACGGGCGAAAAAGGCACTTTCACCTCTCCCAACTACCCAAATTACTACCCACCCAACAGTTTCTGTGAGTGGAAGATCGAGGTGAGAACACGTTACCCAGCCACATCATATGTTTTATACATGCAGTTCTGTGCTGCTCTTCTCCAGGTCAAAGCTCAGTTACTTCCCACATCATTTAGTCTTGTTTTCCCGCCCCCTCTCCATCTCTCCTTAAGGTCCCTACTGGCAAAGTGGTGAAGGTGACATTCAAGAAGTTCCTCCTGTCCGAGCCCGGGCAGGAGAACAGCGCCGACTGCAACAAAGACTATGTGGAGGTCAACGGAAAGAGGTGAGTCCGTACCCGTAAGGCCGGCGTAAGAGCCAGATAGGGATTCCGATAACGGGCTGACCCGTCCCCGCTTGTGCGTCTCATCCTCAGGCTGTGCGGAGAGAAGCCTGATGGCACAGTGACGGAGACCAGCAGCACCAACACAATGTCCGTGCTGTTTCATGCCGACGCCTCCTATGTGGACCGAGGCTTTACCGCCGAGTTTGTGGCCATCGACTCTAAAGACCGTAAGTAGAGAAAACGGCGCCTCAGTTTCTCCCCGATGACGACGACGATGATGATTTCTTATCGGCTATTTGTGTAATTTTAGCTGAACTCTGTGTTTCTCGCCCGGCTGAACGGAAGTGTTATCCCTCTCCACAGCTTGTCCAAAGCAGTTCCAGTGCAACAACCAGCGCTGCATCAGCTCAAGCCTCAGGTGTGATGGCTGGAACGACTGCGGAGACATGAGTGATGAGATGAACTGCAGTGAGTGCTAAGTCCAGTTATCTCAGACTATACTGATATTTTTACTATTACTAATTACTCTCTATAGGGTTAGCGCACAAAATGTCAGAGCTGAGATATGGAGTATGACTAAAAACGCGTTTCCTTCCAGAGTGCAAATCAACCGACATCAATTGTAAAAACGGATTGTGCAAGCCCATGTTCTGGCAGTGCGACGGCGTAAACGACTGTGGAGACAACACAGACGAGCTGAACTGCGGTAAGACCTGTTAACGCTGACGGAGGACTTGAGCACATGAGCAGGAAAAGATCCTTAGTCTGTTTTCTCACATCTGGTTTTTTCTCTTTTTAAGGGTGTAAATCTGGAGAGCTAGGATGTCAGAATGGCAAATGTGTTTCTGAGAAGAAGCGCTGTGATGGCAGGGACGACTGCGGGGACGGGTCCGATGAGCTGAACTGTGGACGAGGTGAGACTAGTTTTCTCTCACACTGCAAAACTGTCCATTGCAGCAAGTGATTGGGTCTAGTAGTCTAGAGTTTTAAAATCTTATTTTTCCCAAAGCAAATGGAGCAATTTACCAGTGGAGTGAAGTAATTCCACTTGACACCAATGCAACAAATTAAGTGACGTTATCTTGATACCAGTGAAGCGATCTGCATTATTTACACGAGAGAAGAACATTTTTCAAACAAGTGAAACTGCACTGGAAACATAAAATTATCTCACCTCATCGGCAGATTTTTCTCACTTGTTTAGAGAATAATCCATGACTAAATGACTTGTTAAAATTGATTTTTTTGCAGGGTGTGCCTACTTTTCCCTCTGCACTGTAGACAGTTATGCAGAGTCTGTTTCATGGCTTTGGAGTTTATCGCTGTCACGTTCTTCCCCTTTCTCTAGTCCCTGATATGAGATGCAATGACCTTACATATAAATGTAAAAACAACAAGTGCATCAGTAAAGTGAACCCAGAATGTGACGGGACATCGGACTGTGAGGACGGCTCTGACGAGGCTAACTGCGGTATGTTGTAAACCAGCTTCATCGGGTGCAGATGCGTTGTTGGCTTCAAAACTAGTTATTAACCCCATCTGCATTGTTTAGCATGCATGACAAAACAGATGTGTATGACGCACAACTTCCACCCACTTTAGGCATCACAGCAAGCTCAGACAAGCCTCCGCTGTGATTGACTGATTGTTTATCTCGCAGAGTGCGGCAGGAATTTGTTCAAGACGTCGCGCATTGTGGGCGGTCAAGACTCAGAGGAAGGGGAGTTTCCCTGGCAGGTCAGCCTCCATGTCAAGGGCTATGGTCACGTGTGCGGAGCGTCCATCATCAGCCCGCGCTGGCTGGTCACCGCCGCGCACTGTGTGCAAGATGACGGCAAGACCAGGTAGCTTCATGCTTTCCTCTCTTATTTTCCCCCTCATGGTTTCCAGTGCCAAGATGTTGCTACAGTGCATGTTGTAGCAATTATACCTCCAGGTGCTTCCTTTTTCCTTACTCAGTCTTCATTATTTTGATTTCAAATCTGCTGTGGCTCAGGATAAGAATAATGTTCTGCAATTTGTTTTGTAACTAAATGTAGTTTACTTAAAAGGGTATTTATAGAATGAATTTGAAGATCTTACAGGCAGAACAGTCACAGTACTGGACACTGATTGGCCGACAACACCTGCTGCTCTAATTCAAATGATGTGCGCCAGTTCGAATGCTGCAACCTTGCCTGATTGGAATGATTTTAGCAAGTGTTCAGTGAGGGGAGCCAATCAAGAACAAGTCCAGTTGCGATGTGTTGATGGGAATTAGTCAAAGAATGAGATTAAATTCCTAGATCAATGCGTCTTGATCATGGCCACTTATAATTTTATAGCAATCTCTGGACAGACAACAAATCAGGGTGTCTGCAAGTCCTGAAAAAATCTTAAAATGTCTTATATTATCTAAATTCAAGGCCTTAAATATTCTTGAATACAGTTAAATATAGTGTTTTAAATCGTAACTGCAGTGTTACAGGTCTTAAAAAGGTTTACAGTTGGCTTCATTTTCTCGTTTTGTTTGTTTTCAATTATGAATTTGGTCTTATATTGGTCTTAAATTTGATTATTATGTTAAAAAACGGATGCAGTCCTGTTTCCAGTCTTAAATTGAAGTTGATGAAACTTGCAGACACCCTGAAAGACACAAAATCTGCAAAAAATAGTCCCATAAAGATGAAAACTGAAAAAGATGAAAAACTGATTTGAACAAAAGCACCTCTTGATTCCTTGGAACCATACAGGAGAAAAAAATGCCTTGCAACTTCTCCTTTGTGGACAATTCAATAGTTTGACTTTGAAGATCAACATTTGTTCCTCCAGCAGTGAGCCATGTGCTAACTGAAACCTTGGACATCTGTGTTTTAACAAGCAAACCACAGAGCTCGGCTGTGTGTGGCTGAATCATTTAAAAACACAAGGACTCTGCTGTCCGGTTCACACATTTTGGTGCTGAGCCCACTGGTTTGTGTATAAAACAAAATGCACAGTTATTGTGTGAAACTTTAACCACCTAAACAGTTTCTAAGGATGCGGTGTGACTTACCACACACTGACATAGTGGGAGGTTTGGCTGTTTGTTTGTGTTTTTGGTTTAGTTTTTTACTTTTTTGCCAATTAACTATAACTCTAAACAAGGCCTGAACCATGTTATGATTTTTTTCTGAATATTGTGGTTGCAGTATGATTTTCAATACCGGTGGCAGTTTTTTTCTACGTATTTTTTTATATGATGAATATGCCACCTTTGTTATATATGCATCATGTGATATAAGATGTGCTCATGACTGTTAATGATTCTCAAAACCTGAGAATGAACTTTGAGATTCTGTGTGTGTGTGTGTGTGTGTGTGTGTGTGTGTGTGTGTGTGTGTGTGTGTGTGTGTGTGTGTGTGTGTGTGTGTCCAGATACTCCCAGGCCAGCACTTGGGAGGCCTACATGGGCCTTCACATCCAGAGGCAGAACGGAAAGAACGTAGTGAAGAGGAACGTGAAGCAGGTGATATCCCACCCTTACTACAACGCCTACACCTTCGACAACGACATCGCCCTCATGGAGCTGGACAGTCCTGTGACCTACACCGACTACATCCGGCCCATCTGCGTCCCCTCCCCGCAACACGTCTTCCCCTCGGGGAACTCGGTGTGGATCACCGGATGGGGCGCCACCCGAGAGGGAGGTGAGTCCAGACGACCAGAGAACCTTGTGTTCCTTTTTTTATTTATTCACTTTTGTGGCTTTGGCAGTTTTATTTAATTCCATTTTGATGCATTGACGCTTTGTTTGGAAGACTGACGACCAGTTTATTCTGGTGGCCTACCGGTATGTCACCAGTAATAAATCACATTTTTTTTTTTTTTTTATTTATTTGATAAAGTAGTTAATAGTTTTGTGTGATCGTTTCAGACTGATATCTGACATCAGTTGGTTATACCAGTAATATATTTAGGCTGTAGGCCAAAAAACTGCTTTTCTACAAGTTTGAGCTGCACAGTTCTTTACAGAATAGTGATAAATTTCATCACTTTTGGGACCTGCCAAAATAAGTAATGGCCTGTCTCTAATAAAGGCCTGCTATTATTGGAAGTTTTACAGTAATATGTCATGGGCAGTATAAGCACCACATGACTGTAGACTCCCTACCTTAATGACATGACACTAGACTGGACCAAGTGATAACTAGTAGGTCTGATGATGTCGTTGTGTGTGTGTGTGTGTGTGATGTAGGATATGCTGCATCGGTGCTCCAGAAGGCCCAGGTCCGTATCATCAACAGCACGGTGTGTGACCGCCTGATGGGAGGCCAGATCACGTCCCGGATGATGTGTGCCGGAGTGCTAAGTGGAGGGATCGATGCTTGTCAGGTACCGCGGCCCCAAAGCCCTCGCTGTCCCCTCTTTCTGTCCTGTCAGGTTGTTTTTCTATGAGCACTTCTGGTAAAACAGGTTTGTCACAAAGTGTTTCGCTGAGCAACAAAGGACATGGACACTCAGGTTAGACCGATATGCTGGTTTGCAGAGACATCGAGCCGATACTGGCCTTCTATTAAAAACTGGATATCGGCCATCTCCAATATGATGGATATGATGCAGCTTGTTTGATTACATGTTTACTGTATAACTGATCAATATGGAACTTATTGTCTATGGAAAGCCCGTAATCAGAAATTGTTCTTATTGATCAGATTCTACACGAGTATGTATGAGTGTGTGATCATCATGCTGGGATTCAATGGAGAGTTTTAGAGTCCCATGGTCTAAATACTGATTCAGAGGCTTCTCCACCCTGCCAAGAATAAAATCCAGGGGGAAACACTGAATAATTTAAATTTTTTGGGGGGAAACTGGCATGAAAATGGGCACATTTAAAGATTTAAAGACACAAAATATTGGTTATCGGCAGCTTCAAACCAAAAATATTGATATCAGCCTTCACAAATCCATATCAGTTAAGCCCTAATAGATACAGATAAAAACAAGTAAGTCACTTATAACAAATTAGAGCGAGAGAGGGAGAGAGAGAGACATAAGGAAAGAGGGAACAAGAGAAGGGAGAAAGGAAGAAAAACGAGAAAGGGAGAGGCAAGAGAGAAAAAATAGGTGAAAAAAGAGGAGAAAGGGGAAAGGAGAGGGAAACAATAGAAAAAAAGAAAAAGAGGACAGAGAAAAAGGCAGAAATTGTGAGATTATGTGAGCACACTGTCCTCATGCAACAACCACCTATACTAACACATCACGTACCTGTGTGTCTGTGTCAGGGCGACTCCGGCGGCCCTCTGTCCAGCCCGTCCAGCGGGGGTCATACGTTCCTGGCCGGCGTGGTGAGCTGGGGCGACGGCTGCGCCCGCAGAAACAAGCCCGGCATCTACTCCAGGGTCACCAAGTTCCGCGGCTGGCTCAAAGAAAAGACGGGAGTGTAAGGAGCCGGTCCAGCAAGGCCCGAGGACACGGACACGGACATGAACACGAACACGGACTGGACGACAAGTACTTGTTGTTTCAGTCGAGCACCACTCTCCCTTTTCGGCTGATGTAGTGGAAACTTCGCTCCTATTCACAGCTGCAGTGGACAGTGCACTGTTTGCTTGAAGAGCAACTGCAACAAATTGTTATGCACACTGCGATTTTATGACTTCTGGTTTTGGTTTTAAATATTTTTGAAATGTAAATAAATGTTTTATTTTTGTGTTTTTAGGTATTGTCATTGTGTGTTTTGATGGAGAACAATATTATGTGCCACAAATGAGAAGTAGCTTTTAGGTGCGATTGTTACACGTGTACAGATATGAAATGCACACCTGTGAGATATTCTTTCAATCTGTTGTCCAACAATCATATTACAATTGATGCAATCCTTTATCAGTGGCCTTACTATGAATCACCTTCCCCTTTTCCTTGTTGTCTTTGTCCTGAATTGTATAAAGGGAAGCAAAGTGACAGCAAGCTCAAGTCCATCCTACCTCCTATGGCTTGGTATCTTACGCATTTAGTTAGTATGTTCAGATTTTAGTCCGACCAGGAACCCCGACTTGAAGGGAATGAGAAAGAGCCGGTGACGTGATTGTTCGCTTTTAAATGCATGAGCATTTTCTTCAGGGATTGCATTTCATTTTAAGATGTGAAATACTTTTATATCCGAATAAAACACAGAGTAAAATAGGTGGTTTTGTTTTTAGTTTTTAATCTTCTATGTCTAACATGCCTATATGACCCTCATGCACTAAACGCAATGACATTATAGACTGGGCAAGCTGTACTATCTCAAATCTGCTGTGTAAATGTGTATTTTATATAGTATGTGTTTTTAAATAAAACATTCCTAATAATGCCACCAATTCTTTGCATGTCTGTTTTGATGCACTGACATGCATTTAATAGCCTACTTATTGCAAGGCTTTGCTTCAATATTACCATATATGTATTCCCTTACACCTAATTTTAGCTGAATTATACTGTGCAATATTTGCATTACAAATTCCTGAAGTCTCCTCCTCCAGCAGGACGTGTTGGAGAACAAAAAGCTCTGTCAGGAGAGAGGAGAGAGATTTGCATTGTGCATACGATGATGGACAGATGGACATGGAGACGGAGAACTGGTGGACTCTGTAAAGCTGTCAGGAACTTCTGCTCATTCTGGGTCCAGGTGCAGATGGTGTTTTGTCTATTGTATGATCCTGTAATCAGTAAGTCACAGAACATGCTCCTTAAATCCTCATTAAGTGCAGTTGCTGTATGTTTAAGTGGATATTCTGCGTAATATGTAGAAATACTTGTATTGTCTTTGTATAAAAAACGTTCTCATCCAGGTGACCTTGTCCACTGTGGGGATTTCCTCAGCAGCAGCCCCGCCTCTCCACAGCTGCAGCTCTTAAGGTTTTCAGGTGAGAGCGGTCCCTGCGGTTCTCCCTTTGAGGTGACGCCAAATCTCTCAGGGTCTCTCTGGGACCCGGACAATCCAACCGTAGTGATCGTGCCGGGCAGGAGGCCGCCCGCAGCTCCGCCCGGCTGGGTGGGGATCATGGCCCGGGAGCTGCTGCTGCTGGAGGGGCGGAGGAACGTGCTGGCAGCGGACTGGCTGCTGCCGCCGGAGCAGGAGATCGCGGATGGAGCCGGGCAGATCGGCGAGAGGCTGGGACAAAGCATCCGGGCGCTGCTGGTGAGTTAACGCCGCACGGGTCAAGGTGCACCTCTTCTTCTCCTGTGATGCCCAGCAGCGATAGGCAGGCCTCGCTGAAGTTTGTTTATTTGCTAATCAAAAATAATGCACAGCCATCAGTCATGCATTAATTAAACTCACTGATGATAACTTAAGCTTATTTCCAATGTGGTTCTCTTTTAAAAGACAACAAGGCTAAGAAAACATGTCATTGGCCGAAATAAGTCACAGAACATACCATAAGAAAACACATCAGATAAATAATTCTATAAAAAACAAGCATATAAAATGAGCTTGCTAATTGCAATTTTCAAAACAAACATCAGCTAAAAATTTGAATAGTTCCCATGAGTGATATTAAATGAGTGCTTTACTCTGCAATATTACTCAACATACACCTCTTTACCTTCATCTTAAATGAGGTTTGGTTATTTTTCCTCCAGGAAAGGGGTTCCTCTGCAGAAATGTTCCACTTAATAGGATTTGGAGTAGGAGCCCATGTTGCTGGTTCTGCTGGCCGTTCTCTGCATGGAGCCATCGGCAGAATCACAGGTGGGCTACCTGCAGGTTACGCTCTTAGTAGTTATTAGTAGTTTTGAACAAAGTAGCTTTTACTTTGTAACACAGCATCATTTATTTTTCCCTCAGGTCTGGATCCATTTGCGCCCGTCTTTTCAGAGACAGATAAACAAGTTTCTTTGAATTACACTGATGCACAGTATGTGGATGTGGTCCACACCAACTTCAATGGTAAGATCAGTTGTTGTAGGTATCACATTACACCCAATTTTAAGTTTCTACAATAATGCTTTGACCCCTCTGAGGAAATGCATATGTGTAGGGAGCTATGTTGGAGTGTATCCAGGATAGATGCAGTGAAAATTTCAGTTGCCTTGTGTAAGTATGACAGTAATCTTCTTCTCTTCTTCTCTTTTTTGCTAATTAAATGATCTCTTCAGCTAATGAACCTGTGGCTGCCTTGGGGTTTTCCAGACCAGTGGGCCATGTTGATTTCTACATAGGTAGCGGACATGAGCATCCTGGTTGCCCTCAAGCTCTCATGCATAGTAAGTATGTAAGATAATGTAATGTCACATCAGTGGGACAGTGGACCCGAAGACCGACCTGCCCCAGTCTGGATGATCCTCTGCTGTGCTCCTGCAGGTGAGCAGTACTTGCTCTGCAGCCACCGCCGCGCCTTCCAGCTTTTCACCAGCTCCATCCAGGCCGCATGCAAACTCACCGCCCTTCCCTGTGAGAGTGTGTCTGACTTTGAGAAGACGCTCTGCACACACTGCCACCTGCCTGGGCTCAGTGTCTGCCCACAGCTGGGTATGGGAAACGTAAAAAACTGTTTTATTCACATCTGTTATCAGAATCAGAATCCTTTTATTGGCCAAGTATATTTGCACATACAAGGAATTTAGCTTAGTGGTTGCTTGTGCACTTTGTTAAAAGACAGAACAAATGAACACAATATGAACCAATAAAAACAGTAGGCTATATAAATAAAACAGTGTATAAAAAAAAAACCAAAACAAATGGAAACAGTAGAAGAAAAGGATAAGATCAGAATCAAATACAGAATATAGTTATTGCACTGTAATTGCACTGTTTGAGTATTGCACTATATTGGATAAAATAAATAAATAAAACAAAAACAAAAAAACATAATAAATGGAACGGTTTTTAATCATCTGCCATTGAAACACGGGGAATATGCAGATTTTCATTCCAAAGAAACCCGACAGCAGCTGATTTCATGGATCAAAACATCTAATCAGTGAAATCAGCTGCTGTAGTGTTTCGGTTGGAATGAAAACTTGCATACTGTTGGGAGACGATGGCATATGATTGAAAACCCCACTGTATTATCAGATAGTGCTGGTATGCAGAGAAAGAACTGGAGGATTTTGGGTCTGTCATCACCACAATCTTTTCTGCCAATAGGATATGACATCAGCTGGCTGCCTCCGAACCGCCCTGTCCGCTTCAAGCAAGTCACAGCCGTCCTAGACATCTCAGCAACTGCCCCGTACTGCGGTCAGGACGCAGGTGGATTGTCACAGTTTGGTTTACAAGAGGAGGTTGGCTTTATGTAGTAATATCTGATTTATGTGTCTTTTTTTTTTTTAGTCTCCCCGTTTCTTCTGGAGATTCATCTTGAGGGAAACACCTCACTTCAGGCACAGTTATTCATTCAGCTAAAGGGAGATCTCAACAAAACTTCCATCATGCTGGTGTCAGGGTGAGGGATCATCTTCGTTTGTATCTTAAGATGGTATATTTCGCTTTTTTATTTCCATTAACAACAAACCTCTAATTACACCTCTACTGTTTCTACAAGCAGTCCTTCCATGGTGGATTTTCAGCCACATAAGGTGTATCGCTTCCTGATTTCAGTGGACCATGTAGAAGACTTCAAAACCATGTCACTTAAATTCTATTCAGAGCGTCTATTATACTTCCAGTGGATGAAAAGGAGAATTAAAATCAGCTACATGCTGCTGACTCAGCTTCCTACACATGCAGGGTAAACATGTCCGCTCCCAACAGTCTGCTGTACCCAGGAACCACAGTATCTACCGTCCCGTCCCGGACACTAATCTTTTGCTTTCTCCCACAGAAATGTTTACTGGAGGAGGAGTGTATCCGCTGTGGAAAATCAAGTCATTCAAGTTGATCTTCAAACTTCAAAAGGCACCCATCTACTAAAGAAATCTAAATTATGATTTGGTCCTGTCATGTTATCACTGCCAGAGTTAGTAAATAAACAAAAAATTTAATACATTCATGGTAGGGGAGACTGGGGTAAAATTAGTCACTTTTTACATCTTGTGCTTCTAATGCAAAATAAATGTGTATTTATTCAAAACAAAAATTGCTATATACATATATTTAAGATTGTTGGGCATCCATGTCAATTAAAACATTTTCTGAAACAAGTTGGTCTTTTGTCTTAACTCACACTAAGTTGAGCATGAGGATGAAGTTGAGGTCTGTGGGGATAAAACGTGCCACTCCTCCATACCTTAGTACAGAGCAAACTGTACTGGTACTATTTTAGGAAATAATATAACTTGTTTCATTTCAATGAAGCAACAAAGGTTACACAACTTAAAACCCTTTTTGTCCTTTTCAGTCTTTTCTTCCCAGCATGTATGTCTCTTCTGAGAATTATATTCTAAAATATATTCATTTCTGTTATTTTCAAAAGGATAATAATGCAAGACTTAACTCGCCCCAGGGCTAGTGGCACATCTTACCCCACAAGATAAAGATAAAGCCTCAAACGTATCTACTTCCAGATAGATACAAAATCATCTTTACTATGATGAAATAACCTGATCACAGATTCAGGGTTTTTTCCCCCCCTAAATCTGTGATCACATGACTCATTTTGTCACATCACCCGTTTCTCCCCTACTGTAAGACATTTTACATAAAAGTGTCCATCAAATGCCATAAAGTCGCTTTGAACAAAAGCGTCTGCTAAATGACATAATGTAATCTAATGCATAAGTAGCTTCATTTTGACACTTCTGCTGCTGTGTATACGCTGATAACGACGAGCATTTTTTTCTCAATAAAGTTCATTCACAGAAAGAGCATTTTCTGTGAGAATTACGGACCGAATATCTGTCTTGTAATGTCTGTGTTTTCGGGGGACTTTTAGGGGAACGGACCGGGAAATGGTCCCACCATGTTATTGTTCCGCTACCCTCTACTCCACATAAGCTGTGACGGTATTTGTATTATTTTGGTTTAGAAGTTATTTTTCACTCACAGTCGTGGGATAATATTGTCACATCAACTCAAAGATAGCCACTCGCAGCTATTTTAAGGACTTGTACTTTGGTTGGAAGGATAAATGCAAAACATAAGGTTAAGGTTTTAAATGAATGGGACGCTGTTAGCTAGTCAGTAACTTACCGAAGTTGTCCGTGTGGTTTGCGAAGCCAGGCAGCTCCGGACATGCGGGTTTCTCACATCATCGGTGAATAAATGTGCAGCTATTTAAAAAGACATAAGACTAACTGACTTTAGGCTCCAGCTTGGTGGGGTTGGGGGTGTAAATATGGCTTCTGACCGGAGGAGAGACAGCAGAAGCTGGGACTGGGACAGCCCGCAGTGCCGAGCTCAGCTGGACGAGGTCTTCTTCCGCAAGCATGACTACATCCAAGCCGGCAGCTCTGAACACACTGACTTCTGGGCTTTCTTTGATCGCTTCCAGAGGTTCAAAACGAAGAAGGACATGTCTGTGTCCGGGGCCAGCAGAAAGGAAGACAGGGATGAGGGGAAAGAGAAGAGAAAGACTGGAGGGGTAGATCTCGGCCTTCCTAAAGACTATGATGCCCGCTACCGGATTAATGTGTCGGTGTGCACCCGGGACGTGGAGGAGCGCCTGGGGAAATCAGAGCACAGACACAGGCAGAGCTCCTCGGGACCGGGGAAACAGGAGATCGCAGATTGCCGCCTGGCTCTCTTGCACTTCCTGGACTTCAGCCAGAGACAGAGTTTTGGGAAACTGGCCAAGCTCCGCCGGGAGCAGAAGAACCTGCCCATCTTCCAGTACCGCGACCGGATAGTGGAGCTGGTGCGGCGGCACCCTGTGGTGGTGGTGGCAGGGGACACCGGCTGTGGGAAGTCCACCCAGGTTCCCCAGTACCTCCTGTCCTCTGGCTTCAGTCACATCGCCTGCACTCAGCCTCGGAGGATTGCCTGTATATCGCTTGCCAAGAGGGTCAGCTTCGAGAGTCTCAATCAGTACGGCTCAAAGGTGCAGTGATGAAATAATAAATAATAATTGTTTTGATTGTGTGGATAAGAAACAGCGTTCACATGGTTTGTTGTGCATTTCCAAATAAAGCCTCTTTGTTTAAGCACTGACTAGATTATAAATGTTGCAAAGTATTGATTGTTGCCGCACATCAAGTCTCTAGAAAAAGTCCCTTTATTTTATGTGAGATAAAAAGTTTAGTAGCAACTTTTTATCTCATGGAAAATAAGAAAATAAAGGAACTTTTTCTAGAGACTGGTGACTCTAGAGACTGTAGAAAAAGTTTCTTGATTTTAAAATAAATGTAAAATAGAGGAACTTTTTCAATCAATACTATCAATAGAATCAATATTTTGCAACAGTAGTTTTTCCTGCACCCAAAGACATTTTTCAGTAGTGCAGGGGTTTATCAATTTTTCACTGTATCCAGATTATAAATGTGTCCAGTACATGTTTGAAAAATCTGCTGTTCAGCTCAAACTGCAGTTCTGATTTGCAGGTGGGGTACCAGATCCGCTTCGAGACGACCCGCACCCCTGCCACCAAGCTGCTGTTCCTGACCGAGGGGCTGCTGCTCCGGCAGATCCAGCAGGACGGAGAGCTGGCCCAGTACCAGGTCCTGATCGTGGACGAGGTGCACGAGAGGCACCTCCACTGCGACTTCCTGCTCGGCGTGCTGCGCTCCCTGCTGGCCGGCCGCCCGGACCTGCGTCTGATCCTCATGTCAGCCACCATCAACATCAAACTCTTCTCCAACTATTTTAGCAGCGCTCCTGTGCTGCAGGTACCAGGCCGGCTGTTTCCTATACAGGTGAGCGGAAACAGGCAGAGGGATGGGACGATATGCTCATCTCAGGATACGATTCGATACACGATATGGGGTTCATGATTCCATACAACCACAATACGATGTAATAAATAAAAGTTCAGTGACAACAAAGTCTGACTGTGCAGAATTATGTTTATTTCTGGGCCACAAATATTTCTAGAAATGGCATTGGCTCGCTAGAATGTAAACAACAATGGAAAAATGTCATTACAAAGTGCAAATAATATAATTTGGATGGAAAGCTTGTGAAACTGTGATGGGCAAGCCGTCTCATTTGTGATTACTACAGCAGAATAAAACATGTTACGATTTATTTTTCTGACCACACTACGTATTCTCACAGTTTTGTATTGGGATATATTGATTTTTTATATATCGTCCCATCCCTAGAGCTACATTTCCAGTGATTCCAGGCCTTGAGAGCATACTCTTGAGGCATCTTCACTCTTTTTCTTACCTGTTTCCCCCCACTAAGGTGATATACCAGCCCATTCCCCCGGAGGAGCAGGCCTCTCGCTCTGAGAAGCTGGATCCCAGACCGTACCTGCGTATCCTGCAGGGCATCGACCAGCGCTACCCCCCAGAGGAGCGGGGCGACCTGCTGCTCTTCCTCAGCGGCGTGGCGGAGATCTCCACCATCCAGGAGGCCTGTCAGATCTACGCCACACACACCCAGCGCTGGATAGTGCTGCCGCTGCACAGCACCCTGTCCCTAGTCCAGCAGGACAAGGCACAGTCATATTTGTTTCACATTTGTTTCAATTCAAACAGGCACATAACTTTTGCAACGGAAGATATAGTTTATCAGTTCTAATTGTGTATCGTCATATTATTCCTCAGGTGTTTGACATTGCTCCTCCCGGGGTAAGAAAGTGCATCATCTCCACAAATATTGCAGAGACTTCGGTTACCATCGATGGAGTCCGATTTGTCGCTGACTCGGGTATGGAACTAAGATGCTAAGCTTTTCGCAGCCTGGGGTTATCCTTAAAACCTGACTCACCACTCAGCCCTAGGTTAGCTTAACTCTGTTTCACACCGGCAACAGTTAGCTCAGGGTTTACTTGATTTTCTAGGGATGAGCCAGAAAGACTGAGGCTAATCCTTTCTTGGAGCAGGGTTTGCTAAATCTGGGGATAACCCACTTTGGAACCCACTTTGCAGGGTTAACCCAGAGTTAACAGGGTGGTCGAGCCAAAGAACGTGCAGTGTTCCCCATACTATATCGCCCTGTAATGGAACAACAACCAAGTCGTCGAATTGTGTCGTTATATGTATTATTTTCTTTCAGGAAAGGTAAAGGAAATGAGTTTCGATCCCAAGGCCAAGATGCAGCGCCTGCAGGAGTTCTGGATCAGCCGAGCCAGCTCAGAGCAGAGGAAGGGCCGAGCCGGTCGGACGGGTCCCGGCGTGTGTTACCGCCTCTACGCCGAGTCAGACTACGATGCCTTCGCCCCTTATCCCGTCCCTGAAATCCACAGAGTGGCTCTGGACTCCCTCGTTCTCCAGGTACTGTGACACCCAGTAAACACCACAAAGCTTATTTATCATTTCTCCTTCATCAGCAAATATAGTTTAACACATAATTATAAGAATGTAAGTTGATTTATGCCTTTTTTGTTCCTGCAGATGAAGAGCATGTCCCTTGGAGATCCGCTTTCTTTTGTCTTTATTGATCCACCTCCGGCTGCGAGTATCCAGACCGCAGTGACTTATCTGAAACAACAGGGGGCGCTAGATAGTCGTAGTGAGCTGACATCTATCGGGAGCTTGCTGGCACAGCTGCCTGTGGATGTAGTCATAGGTAAGGTCTCCTAAATTAAAGTCAGGTTTTAGTTTGTTTCTTTAACAAGTTTTTAGTTAATTGTCCCACAGTGAAATTGGGGGGACTGTGGATTGGTTTGTCTGTTCGTCTCACACGTGATATCGTGATATCTCAGACGCCGATAATCAGATTTTGATCCCGGAGATCCTGAGTGATAATCACCACTGCATTTTGCCATTTTCAAAATTACACTGATTAGGCCAAGGGGGGCGCCACATTCTTAATTCATCCCTGCCTCATACAATATGTCAGGCATCACTGATTGGACTTTTACGAAACTGTTGTATCTCACCACTGTACTCTGACATTTTCAAAATTACACTGGTTAAGGTGCTACAGTTGCAGGTCAGAGGGTTAAATTACTAATATGTGCAGGTGAAGTAAAGAAACACCTAGGGGCTTATTAAAACATCTCACCTCAGAGCTAACAAACAGTAAAAATATAAAAGATGGCCGGCAAAGACACACCTGAATTAGATGGCAGAATCTTAATGACAACAGAACACAACATGGTGGGAAATGGTACGACAACATCAAGATGCACAAAATGAGAGGGGAAATTAAATAAGTTAAAATAGTCTTGATCCACCTTTGTTCTCATTTGTTTACAGTAATTATACCAAAATATCACACTTAATTTGACATATGACATTTGATATATTGATGTTTACAAATGCTACAACACCTTTAGATCCAGTTAAACGTGTGTGTGTGTGTGTGTGTGTGTGTGTGTGTGTGTGTTTGTGTGCGCTCAGGGAAGATGCTGGTGCTGGGCTCTCTGTTTAACCTGGTGGAGCCGGTGTTGACAGTAGCAGCAGCCCTCAGCGTCCAGTCGCCCTTCCTGCGCAGCGCACAGCACAACCCGGACTGTGCCACCGCCCGCCAGCCCCTGCACAGCAACCACGGAGACCCCTTCACCCTGCTCAACACCTTCAATGCCTGGGTGGAGGTGAGCTGGGAAAACAACGCAACAGTGGTCGTCCGATGTCCAAAACAACTTTGAGACTAGGGCTGGGCCATATGGACATTAATATCACGCTAATCAATTTATTTCAGTATCGATATATAACAATATCTGCTAACATGCTAAATCGCGTTAAATAGTCAAATTGATGTTCATCTCATTACACTTCGTGGTAATATAAAGTATGATAAAAAAAATTGTGAGAGATTTCAATTAGTATTTGCTTTTTATCATTAATTTAGACAACGGAATTGCATATCACAATAATTGGATGTCATTAATTTATCATAATATGATTCTATTAAAAGACGATAAATGATAAGATTGACTTACTGCCCAGCCCTGTCTGAGACTCGTGAATACAGCTAACATTGCAAGAGCTGAGAATGTAAGATGCTCCTCATTGTATGTGTTTGCTCATGCTGTTGAGTGTTGACCTCCTCAGGTGAAGGGAGAGAGAGGTGGAGGCTCGAGGAAGTGGTGCAGGAGGAGAGGCCTGGAGGAGCAGCGGCTCTATGAGATGGTCAACCTGCGCAGACAGTTCAAGGTGGGCTAACGAAACCGGCAACATCTGACAAACTATTTAAGTATCTGTCCCTCATGAAGACTGTTTCTTCAAATATGTATTTCGCCTCTGGCCAACAGGACTTGCTGAAGAGCCATGGCCTGCTGGAATCAGAGCTCAGCGCTCCCTCCGGTGGAGACCGCAGGCAGCGCAGGGAGAGGCTGACAGAGAGGAGGAAGCTGCACCAGCTGAAGAGAGACCATGAGCAGCAAGAGGGCAGCAGACGTAAAGTCCTGAGGCTGGAGGAGGGCCAGGAGGGAGAGTTCTCCTCGGGCTCAGATGCAGAGGAGACAGGCAGAGGCAAGAAGGAGAAGGACGGCACCGGACAGAACATGGACATACAGGTGAACTCAGAACAGAGCAGCTCAGAGGAAGATGAAAATTCAACTTTACTACTTGATCTACAAAGCAGCCTTAGACCTCACAAGCAGCTTTGTACATACCCAAACAAACCTGCATATTTACATTATATGTTGAAATATGTATGTCCTGTGTTGCCGAGTGGATAGAGCATGGCAAGAAAGCAAGATTAGGAGTACAATCTTCTTCCACCAGAACCATGATGTGCTGCAGAGAGCAGTGCAACTCAGCTTTAAAAGTTGAAATTTATAGTGGTATGTGCTGTTTGGTGGATCTTATGTTTGCCAAATTAACAGTGGACTCTAATGATTTAGAAAAGGGTCTTAAGTCATGTCCTGTGAGGTATGCATGTGTCCAGATGGGGAAGGCAGCATTAAACTGACAGAACTGACAGTGTAAAGTTTGACGGGACGTTCTATCCTCTACAAAGAGATTAAGGGAAATCGGCACATATCGAGGCTAGGTATCTTTACGCTCTGTATACAGGAGTGGATGCTCGTGTGTCCTTACTCTGTGGTGCTGTTTGTTCTGCGACAGGAGGTGAAGTTCAAGTTGCGCCACAACGTGTCGGAGCTGCAGGAGGCGGCCAACATCAGTCAGGACCTGTCGTCCCGCCAGCAGGCTCTGCTGAAGCTGCTGCTCTGCCGAGGCCTCTACCCTCAGCTGGCTCTGCCCGATGAACACAACTCCACACGCAAGGACTCGGAGCAGGTCAGACCTCCCGGCCGCACCGGACACTCTTCATATCTGAACTATGAGGCATCAAAGTAGAATGACTGAGAGGAAGTGGCAAATTCTGGTAAAAATGTCCTCAGTGTGGCAAACAAGTTTTTACACTCACTTGAGGTGCCGAACTTGTTGTCAGCAAAGAAATGATGCAATAAATAGTGATGGAAACACATTTGTCGAATAAATAATGACGTAGGGTGAATTAGGGCTGGACGATGTATGGTATGGTAGGAATATTATGTGAAAATTTCAGTTTAGTTTGAAATCACACCAAACATTACCATTCGGTTCAATATGATGAACATTAATTTGATTATTTAACGTGATTTCGCTTATGTGAGCCATATCGTCATATATATCGATATCGGAAAAAATCCTTATGATTATCGTGATATTGATTTCAACCATATCGTCCAGCCCTAGGGTGAATGATTCTTTCTATTTTGCTCGTGAATGTATTTTTTTATGAAGCCACGTTCTGCATTAAAGTTGCACTAGGAAACTTTGCACGTTAGCGGCTCCAAATGGCATTTTATGACATTTCAAATGTTTGTTTAAAATTTGCAAGACAGTTTGACGGAAACATAGCTGCTGTGTGTGTGTGTGTGTATATGTGTCTGTGACTCTGTGTGTGTTAGTGCATGCCTGTGTGTTGTCTATGAAGATGCAATGGTCATCGACTAATAGTGTCTACTTTGTGATTTTACGTTGTGTAGGTGTTCCATACAAGGAATAAGCAAGGAGTGGTGATCCACCCGACCAGCGTGTTCGCCAGTGACCCGGAGGTGCTGCATGTTCCTGAGGATGAGACCAGAGAGATGGGTAAACCCCCGTCACCACGTGGAGCGTTCTTAAACATCAATATATCATTGTCAAATTCATCATGATACGTGGGTATAATTATCATAAACAAATGAGACCAGTTGTTAGCCTCTATCTCACACCAGTGGTATTGTTAATGCTAGTGTTTCTCCAAATTAAGACTACATTTCCCATAAACCCCTCCTGTCACAAAGAGGATGTTGCTGCATGCCCTGTTTGCGCTGCAGGAACTGCGCCCTCATCTGTAAAGCAATCCAGAGAAGCTGGTAGAGGCTGCCAGTCTTCTCGGCAATCGTCTCGTTTGTTTACAGTTAATCATACTAACGTCTCAGAATGAATGTGGTGATGATTTATTGATGTTGAAATGCTACACATAGCACCTTTAAGCCCCCTCATAACACAGTGTGATTCAGTAATCCTCCGCCCCTCTGATCCACAGCTGTTTTATCTCTCTCTGTTTCTGTCTCTGATCTTCTCTTTCCTATCTCTTTCTGTCTCTCTCTCTGTATGAGTGTCTCTCTCCATCTCTCTCTCTCTATCTATCTGTCTCTCTCTCCCTGTCTGTCTCTAATCTGCCTGCAGCTCCAGATAGGAGGGATAGCAGCAGACACCAGCTGCTAGCCTTCGTCACTCTGTTGGAGACCAACAAGCCCTATTTGTCCAACTGTGTGCGGGTCCCAGCGCTGCAAGTTAGTACAACCAGATGTGGGACATGTCCCCGTTCCTATCCGCCAACTGCTCAGTGACAGTGAACTCATATGACCCAGTGATTATCAAGTCAAATCAGTCAGGATAGCATCATGTTCATTCCCTGTGTGTTCCCCATGCGCTCCCCAGGCTCTGCTGCTGGTAGCGAACTCTGTGGACTGTAACGCCGACTGCACCCGTCTGGTGGTGGACGGCTGGCTGGAGCTGGAGCTGCGGGACGCGGAGGGGGCTCTGAAGGTGCTGTCCACCGCTCTCACCCTCAGGGCCGACTGGGAGCGCTTCCTGCTGGCCCAGCTGGGGCGGGGCCCGGCCGGGGGAGCGGCAGGACCGGGCCTGTCCCGCAGAGAGACGGAGAAGCTGAGCGAAGGCCTGGTCCGCTTCCTGCTCTACACTGAGGTACTGCTGGAGACACAACTGACGACAACAGAGACAGACATCACAAGAAGCTGCACACACGTATACACTTGCACACCCTCGATGCAAATAATAACTCTGTTCTGTACTTTAAAGACTCTTTTAACAGTTGTTTCAAGGTTAAAACTGATGTAGATACAGGGTCAGTGATCATTAGTATGTTGAAGCGGTTGTTTAAATGTTGGTCCTTCAATAAGTTTTGTTTAATACATTTATTTGCACAGTGATAAAATATAGGGCCAGAGTGAAAAAAGTGAGAAAATATGACATTAAAAAACCTAAAATAGATGCAATTAATAATCCATGCAGGTGAGATAAAAGAAAATCCTTAATTGCTTTTAAAAACTTCTCACCAAAAAAAAACTAAAAATAAGATAAGCCAGCTAAAATAAGCCAAGAAACAACTTGGTGGAAACAAGATGGTGGAAAATACCTGAGGAAGGTCTAATAAACTGAAACGTTGTATACATTTTTTTGGAATTAAGTATTTCTTGCAAGTTAAGGCAGTGTGCAAGACTTGTTTTCTTATTTGGAAAACAGTAGAACAACAGTAAAATCCATAAAATGACTGTAATGCAGGAAATGAAATCAAGTGTAAAACCTTGAATAAAACTTGCATCAGGTGTAGGAGTGTCTGTGACTGTTTTAACTGTCTAAGGTAATGTGTTGCTGCTGTGTGCTTCATGAAGCACAGAGAAAGCCTTAGTGAGCTCCTTCCCTTCCCTCCCAGGTCAGTTACAGCCTGCGGCGGCTCACTGCCTTCCAGACCCAGAACCTGTACATCGGCCCTCAACCTGAACTGGAGCTTCCTGAGACCAAAGCTCCAAACCTGAACCCGCTGTTTCCAGGAGCCGAGGCCGAGCCAGATCCCATTAAAGGAGGCCTGCGCGTCGCCAGCTTCTTCACCTACAACTGTCTGGCTGTGAGTCTGTCTGCTTGTATCAAATGGTGGAGATCTCTAAAAGCATTTCGAAGCCTTAAAGTCACAATGGGATGGAAAATGAATTTTTCACCTTGTTAGGTAAATCTCCATACCATAACATATACCTGTTTAACAATAAATGCCAAAACATTCACAAAATGATATATTTTCTCATATTTCAATATTATATAGGCCTTTTCCCATTACATTTACTTAATGGAAAACACATGCGCTTCACCACTAACTGCTCCAGCAGAGCCGCTCAGCGGCCAACAGTAGAGATCTGGAGTTACATTGGGCGGTTGATCTGGGGTTTCACTGGGTGGTTCACAGTGGCCAACAGTAGGATACTGTGGTTGTACTGGACAGATCAGGTGTGAATTTGTGTGGTAATGTATGAATGTGAAGCAGGGTGTCACTGGAAAAGAGCAAGCATGCTCAGTTGACTTTCCCTGGATAAATAAAGGTTAAAATAAAAAATACAATTGAAGAGTTTTATTCCAAAACAAGAACATTTTGAAAAATTGGATACCTACTAAAATTCCCTATGAAATGTTGTTACTAGCTCTCTCTCAAACAGTAACATGAGAGAATGTAATCATCTCTAGGTTTGTTATTTCTAGCAAAGAGCATCAGATAACATGTTTTTTTCCTAAATGAATATATATATATATATAATATTGGAATGAAACCCTTCAATTTCACTCCCTGAAATCATTGAACTGAAAGTGGACCGATGACCAAACATGACAGAAATATTATTAAGTTTCATCAGTTCTTGTCTTTCCGCTGTATGCTTTGCAGGACTCGAAGGACCTGTACAGCGAGTGTTTACGCTCGTTCTGGAGCTGTCCACACTGCGACCTCTACATGCCTCTGACTCCTCTGGAGCGCATGCAGCACGAGGCCTCCTGCAGGCCGCCAGGGGAACAGCAGCAGCTGGAAGCAGGTGAGGAGCTCTCTCTGTCCTCCTTTCTCCTCCAGGGTTCAGGGGTCAATTCATTCATGAACTCATGAATGAATTTGAAAAAACCTACAGGAAACAGAATTGGAATTGAATTGGAACTTCAGCAAGTTGAATTTAATGCAATGAACTTCTGTGAAATTCCATGTTTTTTTTGTTTTTTCTTACCACATCTGAGATTACAAGCAGTGTTTATATATTATCAATACTGAATATCATAAAATGTTACAGGTTCCTTTCAGGTGGTATTTGATGCATCACATGTAAACGTAATACATACATTATGATTGAATGCATTTGATTTGTTTAACTGTCTTTTATTTGATTCATAATGTTTGATTTAGAATGTTTAGCGAGTCGAGGCAAACTCTCTTAGAAGTGGAATTTCATGGAATTTTAATAGAATTCTATTCTGTTTCCTGTCATTCCAATTCTGTTTCCATAGAACTCGGTGACATTCCAATTCCAATCCCAACTCCAGGAATTGCATTGGAATTTACTATGCATTCTCTATTCAATTCATGAATGGCCCCAAACCTGGATGATACCTGTCTTATATTTCAGATACCATTTTTCTGTTTGGTCACTCGCACGCATTTAGCAGCTGATGTTATACTTTGTGCCACTAGTTTTGAAAGAACACATTGTATTCACATTGTATTCAACTTGAGATAACCAAAGGTGTGTGTGTGTGTGTGTGTGTGTGTGTTGGTTTCCAGAGCCGGAGAGGGACAAGGCAAGCTCCTTGTCAGCGTCCAGTCTCACCAGAGTGTATCACTGTGACGTCTGTGCTGAAGACCTGACGCTCACCTCCACTGAGATCCTCAAGCATAAAAGGCAGCACATGTGTTCTGCCAAGTAACGGACCAGACCGCCTGAAGCACAGCACATGATCCCCGTCTGTCTCTGCTCTGTCGAGGAAAAAGTCCTCATCAAGTCAGTCACGTGTGACCAACTTTAACCTTTTGCTGGAATAAAACATTTTTTAGGTAATTTTTGTGTTACTGTTCTACTTCCTGTTTGTACTTCAGGAGGGCTATGAGTGTTATTGCTTCCCCCTAATGGTCGTTGGATGTATTTTGCTATTTGCCTTTACAGATCTTTCAGTGCATTACTACATGTGAAGAGACTCATTACAAAAAAAAAGGGAAAAAAGTGACACCTACTCTTCCAAAGTAATTGATAGTACAAAATGAAAACAAGTTACGGTATTTTTCAAAGGCCAGTAAGTAACAAAACACGTTTATAGACTGGATCCTCTTCAGCTGAAGGTTGGTAACGCTTTATTTTCCTAGAAGGGAACTGTTCATTTCTTAGGATGTTTCCTGGAAAGAACCATTAAATTATGTACTAATTATAGGGAGAATAGAGAAAGAGTTCAGTGGTAGTTGGTAAGTTCCTCCAATTTCTTCTGTTGTTTCCAAGACAGAACCATGAAATTATGTAGTTGTTATATAGAAAATTAGAAATGAACTAAAATTAATTAAGAATTCAACTTATAACTATATTATATAATTATATGAATAATGACTTCTGATAGTTGACCTCTACCTATTATTTTTCCAATAAATAGATTATAGTTTTGCAGTTCTTTTCCAGGAAATTCTTTTAGAAATTGACAGTAACTTATCGACTCACCAGACTGCTTACATTTTCTGTATAACTACTACATCATTTCATGGTTCTTCCCAGGAAACTTCCTAAGAAATTAACAGTTCCTTTCTAGGAAATAGTTAGGAAATTGTGGACCCAGAAAATAAAGCGTTACCCTCCTATTTCCAAAATTCTTAAGATTGCATTTTGGAATAGAAGTCTTCATAATTTATAGAATACAGTTTCCATACAGTGCTTGGGAAAAGGCACGGTCAGTAAATGACAGACATGCACACGCGACATAGAAGAACACACGTTAATTTAAAATATAGAGTGAGGGTTTAATAATGATACAAACCCACGATATGTAACACCTCAAAGCAGCACATTGGCACAAAGTCAGAAGTAAGACAGCACGGAAGATAAAAACCTGTCTCAAAAAAATAAATAAAGAATCAGAATAAATATCTCAATAAATAAATAAACAGGTAATATCTCATTAATTACTTTGAAACTAATAAATACGTACATTTGAAAATATGCACATTGGCAGAAATCAATAACCCAAAAAGTAAATAGTACTTAATACAGAGTTACTTAGAAATCATAAGTTATTGATTACTCAAATCAAAAGGCACATTTATTAAGATGTAAGAATGGGGCCTTCGGTTGTGATCGCATGACTCTCAGTACTGTACTCTAACACCGTTTCTGAACCAGAAGTAGCAAACTGTGTGCGATGGCTTGACTAGTTCTGTATATCTGCACCATCGAGGAACTTGTGTATTTGTGTGTGTGCGGATCTATCCACTGCAGACGTGTGGGGTGTGTGTGTGTGTGTGAGGGGTTAGGGTGAGGGAATGGCAGTCTAGTGACTGTCTGAGTTGGTGGTTTGTCTCCTGCCAGTGCGACAGGGTGTGTGTTTTGTTTTTTTTAAGTGGACCAACGTAGCTGGCAGGGTGGCCTAGTGGTGAGGAAGACCGTCCCATAGCCAGGAGGTCACAGGTTGATCCCGGCAACAGCCAATGTGTTCATCAACAGACGTGGTTTTTCCTGTCAAAGTGTCCCGGAGCAAGACACTGAACCCCGACCTGCTCGCTCACTGTAAGTCACTTTGGATAAGAGTTCTTGGCTAAATCTAAAATGTAAATAATCCGGTGAAGCTTTCCGAAAGGTTCGTTCTGCCGTAATCCCCCCAGGTCTAACAGGTCTAATCCTCCATCTGCAACATGACACTGTAGTAAAACTGGGCTCAAAACAACACAGCCAGTCAATGTTGGTCGGTTCCCTCATATGTATTCCCCTCTTCGATATTAAAGGAGAATGCTGTTGGATTTAAAGGAAAAATCCACCCTCAGACACTCTTTCACAGTTAGATATAATCAATCTGTGATGTTCATTGCATTCCAGGAGCTATTTTGTGAAGTAATTCACTTTTTTGGTGGGCCCACTCTCCCTCAACTGGCCTCGTCTACTTCTACTTCATTCTCTGATTTCCTACATTTCCCAGAATGCCTTTCAACAACCCCCAGGGAACGGGGCGCAAACTTGTTGCATTCAGCTGTTCGTTATAGGTTTAGGTGGAGAGAGCAATAACAATAGCAGTAGTGGAGCAAGAGTTTTTCTGGTTGAGCAAAAGTGAGAGTTGCACCTCTTACTCAAAACATGACATATCTTCTGGCTGCATTGCATTCTGGTCAATTGAGGCTACTGTGGGTGGAGAAATTGGTCTCTCTGCCTCTTCTATGACGGATTTCTCCCTGTATGATTGTAGAACGTTGGTGCAAAATGTTGAGTCTCGAAAGAAGCTCTTGCTCTTTGAATCTGAGGGACTGACACCAAAACCTGATGTTTACCATTGAGATTTTACTGTACATGTGCTCTGCTATTAAACTCTACTGTAGCTGTGCTGAAAATGACGTCATCTACGTTTGGCCAGTTATCCACAGGAATAAGAAAAATCCACGACCAAACAACAAAATGGACCCAGAAATGCAAAGTACATCACCAATAGCTGTTTTTTAAGTGTTAAAGTATTATAGGGTGGATTTTCCTAAAGTCCAGCATTACACTGATGGAAACCTTCCTCACATACTATTTACGCTCAAGTGTTTCTAAAGCATAGTACATCCGCAGCAATTTGGATAGACTACGCACAATGTTAGAACCAGAAGGACCATTTCTAATTCTGCACCACCTCATAGATTGCTAAGAGGTAGAGGGAGAGTTTGAACAGGGTCAGAGGGTGGGAGTTAAAATAGCAGCTTTTTAGACTTCATACTTTAAAGCAACATTCAGCAAACACATCTGCCACTGTGCCCAAACAAAAGACCTAGCTCATTCATCTTTTCAAGTTAATGTGTGTCTTCTCTTATCACAGGGTCAACAGTCTACGGCACGCCAGTTTAAAACGCCACACCTGCGAACGACGTGCTGCTGCTCAAAGACAATTTTGTGTTCTGGTTTATGTTTTTTCTTTTTCTTTTCTGCTCTGTGTCAGACACAAAAGCGCACCGCCATATTCAGTTCACTGGCTTTTCAGGTTTCTGCTTCCTTTTTCCTCACGTGATCAGCTGGTACAAAAATAGTCTTTTCAATACATTGTTCATTGCACTATATTTTTTGGTGGTGTCTCGTTTGAAGGCCTAGACAGGTCTACAGATTGGTCGGCATGGGGCTCTGTCTTGTTTTTCTTTGGGGTCGGGGCTGTATACGGTCACTGTGTACATTAGGTAGAACAGACTGTCTCGCTCAGAGGCCTCGGTTGTAAGCACCTTGACTGATTCAACAAGTACAGTGATGGGATGGGATGTTTTCTATGATTAATAGTCTGAAAAAACATGGAAAGATGCGGGAAAAAAATCGGCGTAAACTGTGGGTGTTTTATGTTTGACACATGTTTTTGAATTATTTTTTTTCTTCAAAACAGAAACAGAACCTTGTTTATGGTTACAAAGGACCATGATGAATCACATTATGACTTTTAAGTCTTTGTGGTTGTCATTGCAACTTCCCTTACATTAATTGTCCCTTTGCATTGGATAACCTTTCTCCCACAAAAGTTCCTACTTTAACACTGTGTTCTACAACTTTAACCAAAAGACAACACTAGTGGTCTCAGATGCTCTTACTTCCTTGATTCTCTCTCTCTCTCTCTCTCTCTCTCTCTCTCTCTCTCTCTCAGGACTTGAGTAACATCTGAGGTAAAATTAGAGGTAAAGGGTGACACGTTCTGTTCATCTGATTGATAAACAGGCCAAGACGAAACAAATAACTTCCCCAATATCTCATGTTTGTGAATGCGTGAAAGTGTGTGCCATTGGGGGTTCTGTCAATATGTTTTACGTTTAATAAAATATACCAATTAAAATTATAACAATCATATATATAAACATCTTTTGTTTTTTGTGTTTTTCTCTCTAAATAAAAAAAACAAACGGACATTTGAAACAGTGTACACATCATCGTTGCCTCTGCCACTCTCATCCTTCAGTAAAGTCTCTGACCCCTAACTCTAGATCAGCCAACCCTCGGTAAATCCACTATGAAGGCTCCAGGTGAATCCCACAGAGCCTGGTCTGAGTGCAGCGCACCTTCAGCAGGCATGGACCAGTGAGGAAGGCCCCAGGTTGAAAAGAGAAAGAGCGGAATGCAGTGGAAGGCCGTGGGGCTTCGGAGGGCCACGTCAGAGATCTGGGTCTACTAAGAGCACTGTTCCCCCCCGCTAAGCTCGCCCTCCTACATCCCTACAGATGCTCTCTCATCTCGCCACCCAAACCCCCTTGGTCCAGGGAACCCCTCCCGCCCCCTAGCCTGGCCTCATCGGACCGCCTTGTGCTTTCCCCCACAGCAGCCGCACCTCTCCCCACACCGCAGGCAGGCGCGCAAAGGCAGGTAGCAGCACATGCAGGGCACGAAGAGCGACAGGGCCAGGAGGGCCAACCAGCGGGCGCAGCACAGGGGGTGCGGGTGGCCCCCCAGCGAGTCCTCACACGAGCAAGGCTCCCAGAACTCCCCCTCAGAGTCCGACATGCAGTGGTACAGCAGACTCTCTGCGCACCACACACAGGTCCACTGGCGCAGGCAGTGCAGGGCCGGGTCCGGGGCGTCTCTGCAGCGGCCCCGCCCGTTCTCCGAAGCGCTGAAAACGGAGCGGCAGTACACACAGCGGGACGAGCACGACGACGAGCCCTGAGGACACGGGCTGTCGTCGTCGGGGGAGATCGCCCCCGGGTCGCTGCCGCCGCTGGCCCCTCCCCCTCTCTTACGAGTCCGCGATCGGGGCGTGGCCAGCGAGGTGTGGATGCAGCAGGGAGAGGGCGAGCCTTTGCCCGTCTCCTGGGGCGAGCCGGCGCCTGAGGACACGCCCGACACAGCGTTGGGCATGGACATGCAGGTGGGTGAGGACGAGGACAGACGCTGGGAGGCTTTACTATCCAGGCTCACTGTCACTTCGCAGCCCGCCGTCCCCACCCCCGCCAGCTCCTTCTCAAAGCGAACCACGCACAGCTCCGACTTGTCCTGGAGACTCCCTCCGCCGCCCACCACCACACCCCCAGTCAGACCCCCGACCATAGTCCTGGTGGCCCCCGCCCGCCGGTAGTCCTCGTAACCTCGGGAGCCCCACAGGTCCTTGCAAGGGTCCAGGCTGCGCAGGTCTCCCTCCTCCAGCAGAGAAATGGTGGGTGAGAGCGGGGACAGAGGAGACGAGGCGGGGGGGCCCACGGGAGGAGTAGGTGGAGCGGGAGGAGGGGGCGGGGGATCCGGGGGATTCAACACGGCCGTCACTTGGTGCTGTCCCGGCCTGGCGTGGATCTGCAGAGAGGGAACAGGATTAAAGAGAGTCAGTCAGTAAGAGTGTGTATTATAACAGCGGTTCCAAAAACTTTTTCATCTCAAGGACACCCCAAATAGATGCGCAAAAGACGACTGACCCCCATTTGATAAGATTTTGTCCTAAAGAATGCCATCTGCAAATATTTTTGCTGTTAGATATGACTTACAGAATTACATAAATGTCTATACTGTAGGTGGGGAGTTAAAAGTGAAGACTGAAACAATCGACAAAATAGTCGCACTTAAACATTCTCTCATTGCGCTGAACAGTTAGAAACTGTTTAACTGAATAGTTTTCACCATTAGAAGAGCAAAGCCAGACAAATGCATGCATGTTCTCAAAACTGAGTACAGAACGCCATATATTTACTAATAAATCAACTACAAATGCTTAATGGAACCACATTGCGTCCTTTTCTTTGAGCATCTTGTCACTCCATCTCTATCACTGTGAAACACCTGGATGTTTTAGGAGCATGGAGGTGTCGTGCTACCTGAGCGGGTGTCTGAGTGGTGACAGCGTGGCCGGACGCGAAAGCAAACTCTTCGGGCCGCACGAAGCAGGTGGCGGACGACTCGCTCGTCACAATGGTGATGGGTTTGGGAAGCATCTCCTTCCTGCTGTTGGACGACGACTCGCTTCCTGTATGGGACTGGCAGAGGCTACATGTCATCACCTGTGACCGCACTGGGCCCGGCAGCGGGGCAAACGAGCCCTTTCAGAGAATTCAAACGTTCAAACGGCAAAAGATACTCACAGCTTGGCCGTCATCCTCAGTGTCTCCCTCTTCTGGTGTGGAGGAGGAGGGCGAGTCGGAGCCTTGGTGACATGGAAAGAGAAGGTTTAGGCTTCCTGGATATGTTCTGAAGCCACGCTGAAGCTGATCCAAACACAACCACTGAAATCAACTTTCATATAGATCATTCAAACGTGGCCCGTGTGGCTCTACCTCTGTCCAGCTTGTCTATGACAGTCTGCAGCCCTTTCTCGAAGGAGATGGCGTCGGCGGGACTCTGGAACGTAAGGCCAAACTTGCGATCCTCCACTCGCCAGTGATGGAAGATGGGGTTCACCTTGTTATACACCAGCCCCCTCTGCACTGCGCACTCCAACACCGGCTGAAGGCACAGAAAAGGAACCCGGGGAACGGAGGGGGATTACTTTACCAAACCAAGAAACGCCCGCTCCTCAAATCATGCCCAACGCAACATGGATCTATACAGTCAGGTTCTGCAGGTGGCGTTGAGGAGCAACGTGGCACCAGAGATCAGCCGTGACACACACGCACACACTCACTGCTCGATCTCGCAGCCGCTCTCCACGTATGATGTACTCTCTCCGCCCCCTGCCTTCGTGACTCCGCCCCTTACATATGACCACGTGACTGAGGCCGCCACCTCCAAGGGGCACCCAACCGCCACTGGAGTCATCACGTGTCATCACCACTGCACGAACACGCACACTGTCAGGGAGACCAAGAGAGCGAGCCGAGGCCCGGGCTGATTAAACAATGCCATGATAAACACTGGCATACACTGGCACACACACACACACACACACACGCTCCAATACACACGCACGCACATATATACATACATACGCACACGTACACAGGCACACACCCACAAATGCACGCAAAAACGCACACACACACTGATACACACATGCACGCAACAGTGAAAAAAGCAAGAGGAGCCTAAATCATCCTCCATAATACAAATGCACAGCAAATTTCAGTGTGAGGCAAGTGTGTTAAGCTCTCTGAAGCTCTGTTGAACTAAGATAACATGATGAAATTCACACAAAGAAGACAGAATTGACAGCTATATGATTACTGATGTTGCAACACTATGACAGCTCTGAGGCATATACAGCCAGACATAACAGTCAGGGCAGTTTTTATGATCCGTGGTCACGTGATCGAGGTAAATCTAATTTTAATTAGCATGTGATGACTGTAAAAAAAATGAACAAATAACAAAACGTTTGGACAGACCTGCTAAATAACCAAATGACACATTACTTCAAATATTCTACTACAGAGCATAACTGGGGATTAAGACTGTGATGTTCAGCGTGCGAGTATCTATGCGAAATGTGCTCAGAATAAAGGAACTATTGTGCAAATGGATAGAGAGAAAGCCAGTGGTGAGGAGGAGAGAAATGACCGAATGGGAGGAGGGAGGAAGAATGAGTGTTTCCCAGATAGATGTATCAATGAACGCACCCATTCGCCATCCGAGGCCCCGGCATTCTTGCAAAAATAAGCTCTTCCTATGCCAATCGGCTGAATAATTCAACACCGCAGCTCGACATGTGCATTTAATGCATGCACAACCGCGTCATTTTTTCAAATCACACTGAATTTTAATTGTTGCAATTATTTTCCAGACGCTCCTTTTCTCCATTCCGCCCCTGCTGCACGCACTCATTAACACACCCCGATATTATGTTATATTTTTATGAATGGGATAGAGGCAAACCGGATCGGAAAGGGCAGTTTATGTTATATTTCACGGGGAATTTAATAAATACAATACGATCGCGTGTGAAAAAGGGAGAAGAAGAAAAAAACGAGTGGGTGAGAGGATGGAGAGGAAACGAGAGATGGGGGGAGGGGGCCGATGAGAAAAGGGAAGGAGGAGAGGAGGGGTGAGGATGAGGGAGAGCGAGAGAGAAAAAATCACATTTCATTCATAAAGTTTGGCTTTAAAAATCATAATGAAACCCCGAGACACGTTGATAAAAATCACAACGCCTCCATCCCTCCCTCGTTTTATTGTAGCCATGTCTTGAATGACGCGATGCTGGCCCCAAACTCGCCATATTTCGTCTTTTTTCCCATATATTTTACACATTGACTGATTTATTCAATGCTTAAGAACTCCACACCACTTCGTGACTATTTTTTTTTTTTTTTACCAATCGCAAACCACGCATTTAGTTTTGAATGGCATCATAGCTTTTTTTTTTTGTAGCTTGTTTAATACGGTTTTTTTTTTTTTTTTTTTTTTTTTTGTGGATTGTGTGCCCATCGTTTTATAGCACAGTTCCCCCCCATGTAGGTGACTTAACATATTTATCACACACTGGCATGGATGTATCGGCAATGGGGTGTATACTGTTGATTCAAGACTACGTAATGGTGTTTTTATTCTCAGCAGCCTGCTAAATTGTAGTGCACCAATTGTGATAATAGTGCATGATGCTGGATTGGTGTAACACTGACGGCGGTGGCGTTCTCTCTATCCGTTTCGGCGAGATGGCTGAATATATACAATGTTAAAAAATGAAAATGTAAGGACTTACTCGCCCTCCATGGCTCGGTGTTGCCCGCCGCTTGCAGCAGCCCACCCCGGGGTCTCCTCTCTCTCTCTCTTTTTATCCTCCTTTCAGGAAACACTCACAGGCTCACTCTCATTCTCTCTCTATCTGCTCTCATTTTCCTAATCTTTCTCTCTCTCTCCCTCTCTCTCTCTCTCTCCCTCTCTCTCTCTCTCTCTCTCTCTCCCTCTCTCTCGCGCTCTCTCTCCACCTTGATGTCGTTTCGGTGTATCAGGATAGGCTTGAGGTTGCAGCAGCCATTTTCCGCTGGCAGCATCCTCCCTCTCTCTTCCTCCCTCCCTCCCTCTCTCTCTCTCTCCCTCTCTCTCTCCAAATCACTCCCTCCCTTATTCCCCTTCTCACTCTACCTGCCCTGCCAACACATCCGCACTAATCATTGACAGCGTCATGTGCTTTAGGTATAGGCTCTTATATTGTCAGCGTAATCATGTGTGATTTAAAATTATTAAATGAAGTACTGGCCTTTACTGATAGCGCTATGCAGTGATGTAAGTGGTGAATGAAAAGGTGGGTGAACTATGACCTCAGGCTGATCCTCTCATCATCATAAGGTAAACAGACACCAATGAAATTCAATTATATTTTCAGAAAACCTTTAATTTATGCCTTTCCCCCCTTTAAGATACCCTGTAGCCTTTATAACTATAGGTTTAATACTATTTTACCTACTATGTCAGCCTAAAAAGGTGAGTAAACTCTATACAGAAAATAAAAAGGCAGGTAAATTATGTTTAGGTGGGTTTACTCTCCATTACTAATCATTTGTGATTTTTAAATGACACAAGTACTAGCCTGACTGATGTACTGATAAACTTATTTTTCCAGTTTTTTTCCCCAATGTCCGTCAATGTGCAACATCATAAGCAGTAAAACTCATCTGCTTCATAGTGTCCTATAGGATCCTTAATTGCTCTCAGCCATGAAACAGCAGGCAAAGTTTCAGCACCACGGACAGCACAACCTCCACAAATACAAGAAATGGCGTCTTTGGTTAAAAAATAATAATAATTAAAAAAAGCCTATTTAATTGTGGGCTTAACTGAAAGTTATTGGTGAAATCACAATAATTTTCACAATAACTGAGTTTAAAGTGACCTTATTGAACTTTGCAGTTGTTTTATCTCCTGTATGGTTTAATATTCCTACAGAAGAAATAGTTTTGCTGTGATATTTGTATAGCATCATAGTTTATTATAGGAATATTAGTTGTTTCTTACGGGGTTGTCCACTACAAACCTGTTATTTGCCAACATTTCTTCGGAGGTGTGTGTGCGTGTGTGTGGGGGTGGGGGGTGGGGTGGGGGGGGTGGTCTCTTCTATTCATTCAGGTTTGAGGAGGGGAAAAGATATTAAAGGCGGCTACTGCAAGTGGGAACTAGCCTACCTATCAGAGTGAGTTCAATATATTATAGACTTGACTCTCTCTTTCTCTCTCTCTCTCTCTCTCTCTCTCTCTCTCTCTGTGTGTGTGTGTGTGTGGTTTGCGCCATGTGCTGAATGAGGAGTTTATTAATGATGATGAACAGGTGTGACAGACATCCCTACCTGATACGTCCCTACCGTCGTAAAAAGTATAATTTATTTCAGTATACTTATAATTTAAAAAATGTTGTTCTTGTTTTTTTGTTTCTTGTGCAAAAAAATCTCTAACTCTCCAAGTAAATGCCAGAAATCCTCCAACGCTTAAACCAGACAGTCAACATCAGAAGCGTAACTATCATCCAGGAAGTAAAATAATAATAAAAAAAAAAAATTACCCATAATTCCAGGTGATAGCCGAGTGAGTAACGTATCATAGAAACCAACCAGCGTCAATGGAAGCACTATGCGTGTTTATTGAACTTAAAAGGCTATGTTAAAATATATTATATACATTTTATAAATAAACGTAGGTATCGAAATGCATGCGGTGTACGGTTAGCATGTAGCACAGGCTGTTAGCACTGAAACTACAGGCATTTTTATTATGTGCAGTAGGTTTAAGTAGAAGTAGTTCAAATAACTGTCCGTAGTTTTAACAACACGTTAAATATTAATGCACTAGAACACTAGGCTATAAAATACTTCTCAACTAAGAATAGTTTGTGAGATAATGACCACATTCATTTGTTACGGTCGGCTCGTTGGTCTAGGGGTATGATTCTCGCTTAGGGTGCGAGAGGTCCCGGGTTCAAATCCCGGACGAGCCCGTTTTAAGAAGCCCGTATTTACTTTCACCCGGTGGACTGTAATTTAAATCCCAATGTCAGAAAGCATTCCCTCCACTGGACATCCTGCAGCAAGACACTGAACTCCTACCAGCTCAGAAAGACCATGCAGACGGCTCTACCGATGCTGCCCTGTGATTTTATTTTCCTTCAGTCGTGTCCCTGTTGTTGATGGTGGTGGTGTTTATGTTGTTTGCTGTCTCCAAGTCCTTATGTGCAAGGGCGGAAGTAACTAATTAAATTTACTCAAATTACTGTACTTGAACTTTTTTCAGTCAGTAATTTTACTTTTACTTTTTCACTGAAGTATTGTATTTAAATCACATCCATTACGGAGTAGGAGAGTACAGATTTTCTCTCTCTCTCTCTCTCTCTCTCTAAGCATCAGAAACTGGACCAAGAGTAATCTGGCTTTACTTTGTGCACTTTGTTTCACAGTTTCTGAATTTTCCAATTAAAAGAATTTAGTTTGAACTCTGGCCTCTCGTCCTTTTAGAATTGCATGGAAATGATCACATCTAACAACATTCTCTTTTCTAAAAAGTAACTCTTACTCTTATTCTGAGTACATTTTAAATGAGCCATGTAGGCTACTTTTACTTCAGTATATTTTTATACATACAGTACCTTTACTTATATTTATGTAAAATATCAGCAAAGTAACAGTAATTATAATTACATTCTTGTTCCTGTCTCTTTCAGCATCACTGTTTTCATTATGTTTTCTGTTGCCTTCTGAGAACTAGTAGCCTTCTTGTCTTGATCCCTTTTTTGCCCCTTAACCCATTTCCTCATCAAGAAGCCCTTTAGCCTCTTGCCAGGCCGTCATTAAGAATTTGTTCTTAATTGATTTGTCTGGTTAAATAAGAATAAAGTCAATACCAGGTCCAGGGGTGCTGTTCTGTGGGCTGACCTTGCGCTCCGACGTCCCTGGAAGGGCAGCTCAAAGAGAATGTCCCCTACAGGGATCCACAAAGTACCACATTAGGATTTGCTTTATTCAATAAAAAAAATCAGAAATCACAGCTTTAACATATATTTAACATGCATGATTAACTGTCACCTGTTCTTGTTCATTTTATCACAACCTCAAACAATCAGTCTGAGGATTAAAAATGTTTTTTATTACACAACAAGAAAATAAATAGTTCACTTCTTCATTTGGAGTTTCATTTACCTTTAAAGCCTGCGTGAATTGACAATTAAAACGGCACCTGGCCAGACTAGAGGGAGCAGGGCCACTCTTGTTTCAGCACCAAGGACAGCACCTTAATAACAGTATGGACACACACACACACACACACACACACACACACACACACACTGTGGTCTCTGACTACACAAGAACATAATGGGTGGTTTCTTTAGTCTTCACTTCTACATAAAACTAAGATCATGCCAATGTAAGCAGTTCTAAAATCACTGCAAAGCACAGCCTAGTAGCACAATTGTATTACAAAAGAAAGAACGCCAAATAATTAAATCGTATTTGTAATCAATGATCATTTGATACGAGTGGTGATTCTCAGTTACGAGATTAATAATCAGATATGATTGTATGGTTTAGATATTCAGTTATGCGGATATTATAGTGAGTTTATCGGGTACTTAACAGAACGCGACTGGGTCAATCAGAACTGACGACCGGAATGCCACGAACTTCGGAAACTTTTATTTTCGTTCAAACACCAAAAGAAGTTTCCACAGTTGGAAAGCCTTCGTGAATTTCACCCCAGTAAACTGAAATTGTCACAGCAGACACCTAGTGGACTAAACTCGGCACGGGAATGACGTTAACTTAAAAGGTAACGTAAATGTTAGCTAGCTATCTAACGTTACCTGCCGTTAACGTTAGGCAGTTCAAGTTAGCTAGCTTGATTGTAGTTTGGCTGGATACCGTTAGCCAACGTTAACGTTAGCTAACAGTTGGTTGTTAACCAAACTTGGTTTGCTGCTCTTGCTATCCTGACAAATTCAACTCGAGGTGAGATAACTTAACGTTTGGTCCACAGATCAACTTGCCTGATGTGATTTTGACTAATGCTTCTCGAAATGTTCCTAACAACAACAGTAGTTGTAGTTAGTCCCCAAACTATTTTATTTTTTTTAGCAATTAATTTTCACGTTAGTCCCATGTCTGTTTTGTAATGTAAATGCACATCTAGCGTTAGCTAAAGTTCTCTTAACACTCACTGCAATCAGTTTGGGGCTTCAGTGTCTAAATGACAAAATAACAAGGTACAAACAAACCAAACTCAAAATTGAGAGGGGGACATGACCTGTAACCTGCTGTCATCCATTGTAACCTCAATAGATATCCAACTTAGGCCTACATATTTGTCTATTTTCCCCCCTAATTTTGCACCCACTGTAGTTATTGTGCACTGTCCAAAATGAAAAATCGATGTAATAAAACATACCCGCAGCTTAATTTATCCACACTCTAAACCAAAGTACCAAACTCTGTTCATAATTTTGGAACTGCAGCATCCACAAAAAGCCTACTGGTTTTAATAGATACACAAAAGCCTAGACTACAAATGGAACTTCTTAGGAGGGAAAGTGCTGCATCTCCCTCTTTACAGAACCACAGAATGTAAAAAGTGTCTCTCCTTACACCGCTTTTGGATCTTTATAATGCCGCCATTATGCCAGTTGAAAAGAGAAACCTCATATATATTTTGCAGGAAAGTTGAATGAAGAAAGGATGGGTAATCATCACTCAGTAGAGGAGCAACAACAGAGAAAGGATTCACCCCGTAATGACATTGAGAATGGGGCCGCAAAAGAGGCAGCAGCTTCAAAGGAGACTAATAGGAGCAGCTCTACAGAGCCCCCCGCTCCCTCCAGCTCAAATGGCTTTAACCGTGGCCAAGCAAATGATTTAACGCGACCCTTCCGTTACACTGCCAACACCAGTCAGAGACTAGTGTGTCCTACTCAACATGCTGCATCTCCAAAGGAACCCAGCAATGGGAGTGAAGCGATTCTAACAAGGATGCCCCAGTTTTCTCTCGCTGCCCCTGCAAACAGAGAACAAAACATTCACAAGGCTGCCAAGATTTCACAGGATGTTCACCCATTAGTGAGATCAATCCCATATCCAACTTCAGCTGCAAGACTGACTCAACAAAACACCTCACCTGCAAGACCAGTGAAGCAACAGGCCACACCTCCACAACCTGTGCTCCAACAGGCTACACCTGCAAGACCAACCGTTGGGCCAGTTCATGGTTTAAACACAATTGCAGAATTTCGAGCTGAACGGCTAGACATCCCACCACAACCACCGGTTGCATCTAAAAGACTATTTCAGCAACAGACAACACGTACAACACCAGTACAGCAACAGGCTACACTTGCCAAACCAGTACAACAGACAACACTTACAAAACCAGTACAGCAACAGACAACACTTACAAAACCAGTACAGCAACAGGTTACACTTGCCAAACCAGTACAACAGACAACACTTACAAAACCAGTACAGCAACAGACAACACTTACAAAACCAGTACAGCAACAGGTTACACTTGCCAAACCAGTACAACAGACAACACTTACAAAACCAGTACAGCAACAGACAACACTTACAAAACCAGTACAACAGACAACACTTACAAAACCAGTACAGCAACAGACAACACTTACAAAACCAGTACAGCAACAGGCTACACTTGCCAAACCAGTACAACAGACAACACTTACAAAACCAGTACAACAACAGGCAACACTTACAATACCAGAACAACAACAGACAACACGTACAACACCAGTACAGCAACAGGCTACACTTGCAACACCAGTACAACAGGCTACACTTACAACACCAGTACAACAGGCTACACTTACAACACCAGTACAACAGGCTACACTTACAACACCAGTACAACAGACAACACGTACCACACCAGTACAGCAACAGGCTACACTTGCCAAACCAGTACAACAGACAACACTTACAAAACCAGTACAGCAACAGGCTAAACTTACAACACCAGTACAACAGACAACACGTACAACATCAGTACAGCAACAGGCTACACTTGCAACACCAGTACAACAGACAACACTTACAAAACCAGTACAGCAACAGGCTAAACTTGCCAAACCAGTACAACAGACAACACTTACAAAACCAGTACAGCAACAGGCTAAACTTACAACACCAGTACAACAGACAACACGTACAACACCAGTACAGCAACAGGCTACACTTGCAACATCAGTACAACAGGCTACACTTACAACATCAGTACAGCAACAAAACCCAACACATTTAAGACTGAATCAAGAACAGGCCACACCTCCAAGACCACCAGCATGGCCATTATATAATTTGAACCCAAACGCAAGAGAATTTCAAGCTAAACGGTCAGACATCCTACCAAAGTTTACACCGGTGCCATTACAGACACCACAAACTACAGTTCCGATTCCATCTACAAAACAAAACAAGGAGCATGGCCTCACTCCACAATGGACACCTAGAAAATTCACACCACCACAGCAGATCCTTGCAGCAACGGAAACCACTGAGGTAGCGTCACAGGTACAGCAGATTGTACGCCCTCAAAACTCCCCTAAAGAAGCTCAAGCTCCGGCACGAAAGCCCTTCCGAATTAAGCCCACTGTCGACTTACCAAGTACAGCATCCTGGCTGACAGCAAGAACTGTTGCACCTCGTGACACGTGCACTAGGGCCATCCCAGAATCCACTGATAATTCAGAAGTAGCAGACATGCTGAGCAAAAACACTCTGGCACAAGCAGAATTCAGGTGAGATCTTTATTTACATTAAAATTCTGTTTTAGTATGCATCAGTAAGCTTGGCCCATCGCATGACTTTCAACTACAATCTCTTCAACCTTTTAAAGATCCTTCCCCTTTTTTAACATACATGGCCAGTTAAAAAAACTCTTTTCATATACAGTGCTTTATATTTTGCTCGCTAGTTAGCCACAAAGTATTTATTAATTTCCATATTCTCTGGTTGTGACTAATAATTGACTAAATTATCGTGTCATTAGCCTTTTTCAAAAATACATTCTACAGTACTACAAGCATAAGGGCCTTAACAACCCATCCTGTATCAAATGAGAGTTAGAAAATGTGTCAGTGGACTCTTTATTCCAATACAGTCATACGCAGTCAGAGCCCCTAGATCTAATGGGTAACCGTTTTTGATGAACTGTTTGTCACCCTCACCAGGTTTGAGTTTACAGAGCAACAAGTGATGGCTATGCGAAGGGCCTTTAACAGACCAACCTACAGTGACGTAGTCAAAGGCGTAACAACTAAGGTAAACCCAGCATGCAAAGAAGCAAAGGCACAGATGAAAGCAAAGATCAAAAAATCAAGTCAACAAACCACCTTTGATCCCCCTAATGCAAATGATGCCAGCGCTGCCCAAACGTGCCAGTCACTACACAAGACTCCCAGTATACAAAAGCTGAGCACACCCACAAAACCAACCATTGCTGAAGTGCCTGCCACCAAGCCTCACACCTCTACAGAGCCGCCTGCCCCTTCAACACAAATGCCAAAAGAAAAACAACCGGGAGCAAAGGTGAAGGCTCAGGCAAAAGCACCAGACCAAGACCGCTTAAACACCCAAAACGGTGCCAGCAAAGTGCCAGCAGTGAACAGCTGTCAAGTTTTCTCCTCGCCCAACTCAGAGAGCAGCCGTGCTAAAGCAATCAAAATGAGGCTACAGCAAATATATGCAAACAAGTTAAAGGCTCAGCCAGGAGATGGCAGTAAGAGCTACCTACAAACAACTAAAGAACCTGACGCCTGTGTGCAAGAGAGTTCACAGCAGCAAGATCACACTGCCACTAAAGTAAAGAAACACAATGAGCCACACCAAATACCTCAAGCTAACAAAGCTGACTATGACACAAATGGTAATGGGAACCCCTCATCCTGCATGCCAAAAGTCAATCTGAAACCACAAGCACCAGTAGTGGAGGGCATTCCTAGAACTACCTTGACTAATGCTGCCGAATTAACCACTCACCACCCACCAACCTCAGCTGCAGATGCAAATGTCAAGTTAAAAGCCCAGTGCCAACCTAAGGACTCTAAATTACCAGATACTGTTAAGGCAAAGAAAAAAAAACGCAAATCCAGAGCATTATATCAAGAGCAATACAAGAACGCAGAAAAGGAGGTCAATAAACAAGAAGAGATAGATGGGAATGCTGGGCAGGACAAGAAAGAAAAACCAGAGGAGCCACCTGTTGTCCCACCTCTAGCTCCTGAACCCCCAGCCCGTCTCGAGAGGCGCTGGCACGCTTTCACCGTGAACCATTCCTGTTCCCACAAGTCACGCTGCCGACACAACGATGGAGCAGGTTTGCCACCAAACGTCACAAAGTGGTGAGCTACACATCAAACTTCAAACTGTTAAACATGGTACACTGCTGATGTCTAAAGCAGTGGTTCTCAACGTGGGGTCCGGGGACCACAGAGGGTCCGCAGCAAATTGATGAATTGTTAAACTTCACCATTATTTCATTTACAAGTTAACACAATAAGAGAATGTAGAAGAATGACTATTTTGATCATAGTTTAACTGTTATCTCTCTACCTACAATACAGATAGTCATGGAATTCTGGACAAAATCATGAATATTCTCAGATTTGGGTCTGAGAGACAAAATCTCATCAATTGGGGGTCCGTGGCCCTAATGTGGACTAAATAGGGTCCTTGATATGAAAAAGGTTGAGAGTCACTGGTCTAAAGATTATGTGCAAATCGTCTTGTTCTTTCCCATCGTTTCTCTTATCCCCTGTCCTAATTCATTGGTAAAATCAGTAAATTACTACTTTTCCCATCCCCTTCACAGGTTCAGTGTAAGCCGGAACTACCTGTGTGAGCCTCCTTGGGTCACCACGGCAACACTTGCAGCTTGTTTGGCACAGAGAGAGGCAAGAGGGATGGGATTCTCGCCAGTGACAGGAGACATCTAGAATATCCATGACTGACATTATTCAAACATACCAATGATTTGTTTTGAAAACAGTTTTAGTTAAGTTCCTGTCTAAATGGCATGTTTGCAAAGAAAGCTACAGTTGTTGATCAAATAAAACTAAAATGCACAATTGTTCAAAAAAAAGTTTATTATTCTGTATCATTTATTTCAGACAAATATTTGCATTTCCAGATCAATTGGATTACAAACCATCTAGGGAGGACGAGACATTACCATTTAGAAAACACTCGCAAACTTCAATGGCAATTCTCCGTCAGTTGCTAGGATACAAGGCAAGGGCAATACATTTCTGTGAGCACTACTAAGGAGAAAATGAACTTTGTATACAAAAAGAGTTTGCTTATATTAGGGGAAAAGCTGTTTGCCGGTAGTTTTGTGTGACAATCACAGGATGGTGATTGAACAAAATCTTGTAGTTGTTAATGAACCGAGAACCATGTGTGTCAAATGCAGTGGCTGGACTTAAAGTTCTTGTTTTCTTGTTATAAGCTGGCAAAGACCCATAAATGACGAAATATTAAATGCTGGACAGATGGCAACTTGGGTAAGATACAGTAATTAAGTCCAGCACTTAAACCTTCCAATTTCTTTCAAAAAGGCAGATATGTAGAAGTTACTAAACAGACTGTTCACATAAGTGACACTTTGTTTACTTAGGAACCTCTATCCTTTAAAATGAAACACATTGCCAGACCTGCAGATAATGAGGAAAGTTTAAGAATTAAGAAACAAAATGTTGATTGATTTTTGAAGTTTGGGCAACAAATTGACCAATCTGACCAACAAATGAGCCCATATCCCTCAGCGAGACTGCATTTGAGCTGCCTGGATGTATACTGTATCGGCTGTGTGTGTCTGTACACGTTTGAGTGTGTTCCTGGGGGCGGATTACACAATCATTTCCAGCTGCCGTGCATATTCGATGACCTGTTGTGCCAGTTCTGTGGAGGGGATGGTCACCTCTTCCGTCCGCTGCTGCTGACTGGTGAAAGAGTAATAGCCATCTGGGCTCTGACTCCATCCCCTCTGAAATTGGGGGGGGGGGGGGGGGGGGGGGGGGGGGGAGAATCAGCTTTGTGTGGTAATTTTGTTTCAATGACATTAAAACTGCTTTTTCATGATACCAGGAACAATTTAACAGCCTTCAGTTGTTTAAATACTTTACCCAAAAGGAAGCAGCCAACCAACCAAAATCGTATATGCAACAACTTGTGTTATTTGTGCATATTGGTCAGTATCAAGATTACGCTAGGTTCCCCAGATGCATGTTTCACACATACTAATGTTACCAATGAGCATAGAACCTACTATGCTGAGTCAGCTGTAGAAGGCCTACAACCCAGGCGATGGACTTCATCTCCCCTCCCGTTAAATTTGAATTATACAAATATAACATTTTTCTATTTATCTTGATACACCAGAGAAATCTAATGCTTTATTCTTGTTTCAATTCAATCTCTATATTCAGATTATGACCAAAAAACGACCCATCATTTTAAAGTTCACTTCCCAAATGAAAACATACGTACCTTCTTGGCATACTCTGTCATCTTCTTTGGGGAACTGAAGAAAAGCACGCGGGTGGCTTCATTGAACTGGATCTGCTCATACGCCTTCTCTATGCAACCTGCAATCTCATCACTGCAACACAAAGGTCACAATTTAAAGACAATGAAAATAGTCTTATTCTTCATATCTGCCGATTACAGTATAATCAAATCCATATATCATGAACACCAGCTCATGCACATAAAGGTGAAATTTCAAACTACAACAGGCACTGGCCCTGGAACAACATATCCTGATAATATGGCAAGGAGCACGCCAGGGAGCCAGAAACATTAGGCTACATTTATCTATTTTGTCAGACAAAAACCAAGAAGAGCATAGGTTATAAAACATGTGCAGAGGACTTTGTCAATGCAAAGAGTGTCAAAATAGTTTACCATAGCAATCCTTACCGAATAGTGTCAAGCAGAATATCTATGAAAAAGGTGTAGCTCTCAGCAGGGATGTTTCCTTTGGCAAGAAATACCTTGTTGTAGCTTCCCTCCATCAAGTACTGAAAAGAATAGAAGAGGAAATAAAAACCATGGTACTTAAACACGAATTAACTGATATTTTTCAGATATTACATGCAATGAAAAATATATATTTCTAATATTACATGTAATTAAAATAGAAAAAGAAGGGAATAGGTATTGGTGAATTCTACAGGACCCTTTGCTTATTTATACACAAAAAAAAGAATAAAAGAAAAAGCATTTAACATTGCCATCGGAAATTTTATATTTATGCAATATTCTAGGGTAATTTGCAGTACCTGCTCTAAGGAAACTGGGTGTCTGATGTATACGTTGGTCTGAATGTCTCGTGCGCTCAGCCTCTCGAGTTCTGTGTGAAACTCAGACACACGATTCTGTGAGAGCAGGAAGAGCAGGTTCAGCCCAAGCAACTGGTGCATGTAGGCAGCTTCAGGCAGCTCATCCCTTGGTGAAGAGGGAAAGAGAAGGAGGGATGTCAGAAAACACAAGTGACTGATATTTAACAGTATCTGAGAGCACACGGAAGTGAAAAGGTTACATTACTTGTAGTCAAAGTAGTAACATTTGAGCTGTGCCATGTATCTCTCAAAGGAAGGGATGTCCTTCTTGAGGATGCTCCACAAGGCTCCAATTTCCAGAACATCACCTGAAACATAGTTAGAAAGCTGTCTAAATTAATGACATTTTGGTTTAGCCCTGATACTGGCTTGCCAGGAGTAAAAACATAAGCTTAGTCAATCAACTTGAATTACCACGAATACTCACGAGCTAAAATGAGCTGCTGTTTAGTAAGTGTGGTCCCAGTGGTAGGCAAGAAGTTCAACTCCAATAAGGAAATCTGTAACGAGAAGTTTGGCATTATTTTCCGACAACATTGCCTTGGCATGCAAAGTCAGTGTGATGCTTCTGTAGGCCTAATGCTTAGTCATGACAAAACATGATAACATCAAAGACTCAAACCTGCTGTCAACTCTACCTGCAACAATGACTGGCGAAAAAAAAACATCACCTCACAGCGCAGCTAACAGAGCGGCTTTTTAAGTTAGCTCACAATAACATGTACATTTTATTGTAATGTTAGTATGTTGCGTAAACGATTACACCGAGACAGGCAAACGCCCATCATACCAGTAAGGTAAGAAATTATGACAAAGCGCTAAAGGGCCAAAATGCTGTCTCTATTAGCTAACTTTTGTCCTGACTCCTGACGTTTCTTTGGGAAATATCAGTTCCAGGTTAACGCTATGGACGGTTCCATTAGCAAACGTTAGCATTGACAAGACGGTGGGGTTTGTCCTCTAAAAGCAACATTACAGTCGTAACACAAACCTGTCTGGGTGAAATCATCTAATCGTATAGAAAGATTCATTTCCCAAACATCGGCATATAGTTAGCAATGAGTTACATATCATCTGCACATTTTACTGTCGTTGTATGACAATCTAACGTTAGCGTAACTAGCCTAAGTAAGCTAACAGTGCTAGCTTGTCTTCCTGAACAGTGTCGTGGTTCGACTAAAAAAACACACAAAACATATAGCTACTTAGATATGAAGCTCTACCTTAAGTTTGCTCAAAAGTTCTCCGCATTTGTTCAGGTTTGGGTTTTTCTTGTTCCACTCTGCTTTCAATGTTTCATACAGCCCCGCTGTCTCTTTCAACGCCATGGTGATTCTGCAAAATATACGACACCGGCCACCCGAATACGTTAAATTATTGTCGTAAAACACTAGTGTTGCCATGCGCTGCTTGCTTTCAGACGGCAGATCAAGATGGCGGCATTTGCTGGAGAGCGTTGGCTGAGTGAATTACCAAATCATAATATTTTTAGTAAATTACGAGAGAAGCTTGATTCAGAACCCAAAGCAAATGACAGAAGGATTGCTAAAAACCTTACCTTCTGTTTGAACGGAGACTTCTTCGTGTGGAACGACGCAGACCGCGCGTTTCACACAACCAATTTGAGACAGCTGAACTCGGAGGAGAGTCGTGGGAGCGGGAATTACCAGACTCTGCTGTGCATCAATCCACCTCGCTTTGAAGTCTGTCAGGTGCTGCTCAGTCCGACGCAGCACCACGTCGCGCTCATCGGGCAGCGGGGAGCCTCGGTGCTCGAGCTGCCGCAGCGGTGGGGCAAGAGGTCCGAGTTCGAGGGCGGACGGAGCGAAATCAACTGCAAGACCATCCCCGTGGCCGAGCGCTTCTTCACCAGCTCGGCGTCAGTGAGCTTGCGGCAGGCGGCTTGGTACCCCAGCGAGACGGAGGAGCCCCACCTGGTGCTGCTCACCTCAGACAACAGCATCCGGTTCTATGGCTTGAAGTCGCCCCAGACTCCGGCCAAAGTGCTGTCTGTCTCCCAGTCAGAGGACGACAGCAGTGTCCATGCTCCGGTGCGTTCCTACGCAGCATCTCTCGGCGAGATAGCAGTGGCGTTTGACTTCGGACCAGTGTCGTCAACCCCTCGGCAGCTGGCAGCTCAGTGCTCCAAAGAACTGCTGGTCTACCCTCTATATATCCTGTACGAGAATGGGGAGACCTACCTGAGCTACACTAACCAGGCAAGTGGTTTGGGTCTCAGTAAACCCATCGGGCCCCTCCCCATGTACCCCGCAGCAGAAGACAACTACGGCTATGATGCTTGCGCAGTTCTCTGCCTGCCTTGTGTGCCCAACATCCTGGTAATCGCCACAGAAACGGGTACGCTCTATCACTGTGTGGTGCTGGAGTCAGAGGAAGAGGAAGACACAGGGGCGGTGGAGAAGTGGATCCGAGGCGCGGAGCCAGTGCCGTCTCTCTATGTTTTTGAGTGTGTGGAGCTGGAGCTCACCCTCAAAGTAGCCACAGGAGAGGATGAGGAGCCCCAGGAGCTGGACTTCACCTGCCCAATCAGACTGCACAGAGACCCCCTGTGTCAGCACAGGTACCACTGCACCCACGAGGCAGGGGTACACAGTGTGGGGCTAACCTGGTTCAACAAGCTGCACAAGTTCCTCCAGTCAGACGAGGAGGATAAGGACAGTCTCCAGGAGCTGGCGGCTGAGAAGCGCTGTATTGTAGAGCACATCCTTTGTACTAGACCACTGTCAACCAGTCAGTCAGCTCCGGTGCGCGGCTTCTTGATTGTATCAGACCTTTCTCTGGGCGCCACCATGATCTGCATCACCAGCACCTACGAGTGTATCCTGTTGCCCCTGCTGAGTTCCATTCGGCCCCCCTCTCCTCCCCTGCTCTGCTCCCGTCCGGGTGCGGGCTCTGCCAGCTCCCCCCTGCGCGGACTGGCCGACGACTCCTTCGAGCAGCACATCCGCAACATCCTGGCACGCAGCTCCACCAATCCTCTCGTACTGAGGGCGGGGGACAAGGACACGCCGACGCCGCCTCCAGAGTGCCTGCAGCTCCTCAGCAGAGCCACGCAGGTCTTCAGAGAAGAGTACATCCTCAAACAGGACATGGCCCGCGAAGAGATGCAGAGAAGGGTGAAACTCCTGACGGGCCAGAAGAACAAGCAGCTGGAGGAGATGGCTCTGTGCAGGGAGGAGAGGAAGAGTCTGAGAGAGGCGGCAGAGAGGTTGGCGGATAAGTATGAAGATGCCAAGTATCGGCAGGAAGCCATCATGAACAGGGTGAAGAAAGTGCTCGGTAGCCTGCGCAGCCAGCTGCCCGTCCTGTCAGACAGCGAGAAGGACATGAAGAAGGAGCTGCAGACCATCAGCGACCAGCTGAGACACCTGGGCAACGGCATCAAACAGGTGAACATGAAGATGGAGTACCAGAAGAAACAGGTGGATAAGGGTGTAACTCCGGCCAGGACGACGGTCTCGCTCAACGCCCACCAGAAGAAGTGTGTTCAAGGTGTCCTCAAAGAACACGGAGAGCAAATCGCTGACATGATGAAGCAGATCAAGGACATCAAGAACCATTTCAGTTTCTAAGACTCTGCAGACATTAATGAAGGCTTCATTGCTCTGCAGACAACTGGAAGAAAAAAAGACTGAGCAGCTCTTTTGAATATAGTCGATGACGAAATTTGCCCTCATCTGACATTTAACTGATTCTTTTTTGGGAAGCTAGAATCAGTTAGTCAGAAGAAGAGAATGTGTCGTGTGTGGAATGGGTAGTTGACATGAGATATATTTTATATACATGGATGTAACCTATCTTTTCTACTAAATATGTCTTGTTTGTCTCTTTGAGGGATAAAATAAGCTTCCCTACAGTTCCTGCATGACATTGGTTGAATATTTTTTACAGAATTTTCTCTAAATGTTTAAGGTTTGAATCAGTGCTTTGGTCAGAAGGACAGAATGTACATTGTGTGGAATGGGAAGATAACATGGGGAATATTTTATATGGATCAATCTAAGCTTACTAAGCTACTATAATCGACATGGTTTGCTTACTTCTTTGGATATAAAATAAACTTTAAAATTCTGTGTAACTAGGAATGGCTGTTTGTTTTTTTGTTTTGTTTTTCTCTCTGATTGGAACTACTGATGTCAAGGCAGTCTTTGTTCATATCCGACTAAATCTGTGCCTCCAGCCTACCATCTACAGTTTTTCATGGTTTATTTATTGCCATTTCTTGTTTGAAAAGACAAAATAATACAGAACAACAGTCAATAAACAATAAAAAAAAATAAAAAAAATTACAACTTTTAACTTAAGCAATACATACACCCAGAGACAAAAAAGAAAAAGTAAAAATGGCCATTACAATAAACATCAGGTATTGTTCCCACAACAACCTACCAGAGCAGTGACTATACAAGGCTTGTAAGGTAATCGGTAAATGGCTGCTATACAGTGTAGAACTTGGTAGAAGAACCTTTTACAGTATATCTAATTTCTTCCAGAGTTAGAAACTGTAATGTATCTCTAACCCAGTGTTTGAAAGATGGAGGGGAGGCTTGCTTCCAACTCAATAAGATCAGTCTCCTCACCAGAAGAGTGGCAAAAGCCATACAATCTAACTGTGCACTTAAAAAGGTGTTGTGTTCTTTTTGAATGCCAAAAGCTCTCTTAAAGGATTATATGTCTATCAAATATTTTAGAAAACGCATCAAAAATAAGTGACCACAATACTGAGAGTTTTGGGCAAAGTTAAAACATATGGGCAAGGGTTGCGGGTGACTGTCTGCATCTATTACAACTGGCATCAACTGACATATAGGCCTACATCTTTGAAAAACAAGCTTTTGACAGATGGAGCCTATGACACTAGTGTTTTAATGTTGTAATGTGAGGATTCCTCTGTCCACCAGGGGTCGCCCATCTCCAGACTTGTCCTCAGTTTTCCTTCCACTGCAGGGACCTTAGTGAGGAATTCCCCACGTAAACACTGTGTGACGTATATGGAGACCCCGGTTTAGTTGAGTAAGCTTCATTGTTGGGGGTGTCTGATGTTGCTAATGGTCCTCTGTTGTAGCTTAGGCGTAGGCTGCTTGTATTCATGTGTGAGTTTTGCCCCATTTCTGTGGCAGTACTGTGTAGCTCCATCCAAGCTCTTGCTTTGCTTTTGTGCAACAAATGTGGAGTTGGCATATGACTCGGTAAGGCCTAATTGTGTAATAGGCAAACGCTGTTCAAATTGCTGTGGGGAAATTTTTAGGATATTTGATTTATTTCACTCTCTAAAATGGGTTTGCAAGCACTGATTAGCAAGTATAAGAGAAGAAAAGTTCATTTTCGGTCAAGAGACATTCAAAAAAACATTTCTGCCGGTCTCAGTGAATTCTTGTCATCTTACCTGGCAATTTTCTATCTTTCTCTGCCTCTCTTTCTCACACTCAGCTACATAGGAGAGGGTGTGGTTTACTGTAGGTCTGGGTCAGGAACACTCCAAATAGGGGGATGTTGTTAATCTCTTTCATAAAGGTACAGTGTCTAGATACTGTGCATGAGCCTAAGGAAACTTAGCGGACCCTAGAAAAGGAGATATTAATAACTCTCGGGCCAGCCCACCACATTCTTCGCAACTGAGTCACACTGTAAACCAGAGAGCAGGGAGGAAAGGGGTGGGTTGCCTCTGTTTCTCATTTGTGTTTCTTTCCATGGAGGAGTGGAATAGGGAGGCAGGGAGACCACCCCTTCTTTTCGCAAACCTTGAAAGCCTCATGCAAAACACACAGACTGCGCACGGACACACACTGGTACTCACACCACATAGTTTACATAGGATAAAGCTCAAAACCAAAACATATACTGGCTGGTAGGTTAAAGAGAGTGCGAACACAGAACTGAAAAGGGATAAGGAAGTGCGTACTGTATGGAATTGTGTGTATATGTGTGTGTTGTGTGTGTGTGTGTGTGTGTGTGTGTGTGCGTATGTGTGGGAAAGAAAGGGCGATGGATAGAGGGAGCGAGACGGGAGAGCCATGGAAAATGGTGGTATGGGGATTTGGCAGAGTAGAGTGTGAGTCACTGTTTATCTGATCTGTCACTGAGAGACCAACTGAGCATTATATAAAAGAAAAGCATGTGAAAGGAAAGCCAAATGAAATGCTCTCAACTAACTTTCAGTATTTGAATGTATTACTATATACAATATAGATATTTTTATGTAATACTGTAGAATCACTATTCGCTCACTATTCTTTCAAACTATTTCTAAATCACTGCTTAAATAAGAGATACAAAACAGACAACCCACAGTCAGTACATTTTATTTGGTTATGATAATAGTTAACATGGGAACAGTTGGTGGAGCTGTGTACAGTAGTCAGTAATAAATCAGTCATGTTGAAAATTTCATCATAGCATGTGACATTCATTTATACAACAGAGAGGTCTTGTTCCTCTACATACAAAACAAACAGCAATAATTACAAAATATAAAGTGGATGCACAAAACGGCGGAAAATCGTGTGGCATGTAAAGCATTAAAGTAAAACGCATTCAGGGTTATTGGATTTGCATTGGCAGTTTGTGTTGAAAACGCTTCAAATACATCGGTCGAGCAAAAAGAAGTCTTTCTACATGATTAGAAAAACGGTGTCTCTCACTACAGTACAAGATCATACCCTCATTGGAATGACCAGAGCATCAAGTGGCAGAATCTTACTCTTTATCGCCAAATATAATACTGTGCCACTTTTGGTCTAGTCATTGTAGGAATGTTAAATTGGAAAGATTTAATACAGAAAGATTTTGTTCTGTATCCTTTCGAACATTGTAAATACAAGTGGTGAATACTGCTTGCTTAAGAGTGCGCCAGCCTTTATTTACCTCTGCTCAGCAAACACTAAAGTAGATATTTTTAAAAGCACATTATAAAAGCAAACTTCAGGGCGCCAAAGAGAAGAAGCAACCAGACCTGGGTGACTTTTTAATAGAAATCTTTTGCACTGAGCACTTGTTTTAGCCTCAATAGCTTGCCTAGATTGCCTTACGCTTAAATATGTTCCATTGTGCAAGATCAAAATCAGTCCCAGAAAATCAGCCTGAATCCAACTCGCATAGTATTTTGACACGGGTCTGGGGGGAAAAACAAAACAAATAGAATAGAAAACAGTAGCATACGTGTGATAGCCATTAGAGGAGAGTCTCTCTCAGCTCCAGCGACATGTCTATGCATCTGAACCCTTCTGCCTGCGCTTGGAGGGCGGGATCAGGCGGCTTGGGAGCTCAGGGGGTAGACCATGGCCCTCTAGCTTGACCTCAATCAGGTGGCTGGCCAGGGCAAATTCTTCATCATCCAGCATGCCGTCGCGGTCTACATCTGACAGCTTCCAGATGCGACCCAGCACCGAGTTGGGCAGGCGGGTGCTCACCATCCAGTCCTTCGCCTTGGTGCCGCTCAGCTTCCCCTCATTGGGAGCGAGGTTGTAGAAGATCTCATCATACTTGGGCTTGTCTTTGGTCACCACCCAGTCCTCCTCCTCTTCACATCTCTCTCCATTCTCCACAGCAAAGGGGTCCCCCTCTGTGAACGGCCCACCGCGGGTCCCCAGGAAGGCTCCACCCTGCACCCCTGGCTGGTCCCCTGCCTCCAGCTCCTCCTGCCGCAGGAGGGGCATCAGTTTGGCGATGTCAGTGGAGAGCAACTCATCCAGAGCTGCCATCAGATTAGGCTTCAGGGTCTTGAACTTGGTAAAGTCATGAACCATCAGTTGCTCCTTAAGAAAATAACAAGGAAGGACCAAAAATATTTATTAGCCAGTAGGATTAAAACAGAGGACATTTCAATGGCATTGTACTGTTTTAAAGGTGTAATGGTGTTGTTAAAAAACTCCTACTACATAACTGCACACAAGATGTTCCAACAGTCTCAGACTCACCTGCATTTTAGTACAATCTGGGAAGTCTCCAGGAGAGATGTGGTGCTGCAGCTGGATCTTGGAGAAAATAACTGGCAGCTGGTAGATCAGATTCTTCTTTTTATTGTCTTTCCTGAAGACAGAGGGCATCTCCTGCTTCAGATAGCTGATGATGTGGGCGTGGACCTGGGATACAGAAAAGCATGATGGTTTTTAAAATGCAAAGTCTCTTATCGACCAAGCAGAGGTTAACCAGTAGTTGAATCCACTTAGTTTTTAACACTACTTATATAATATTACTATACTGCTACAATACACATTAAGTGAACACATGTTGACAAGACAGAAAAACACATGCACACTGAGTCACCCACCCTGACCAGACGCGCCCTCTTGACCAGATCATTGAGCTTGCGCAAGGCCGCATTCCGGGGAAGGTTCTGGATATCGGCGAACAGGTCCTCCTCCTCCAGCTCAAACAGCCTGCGGTTATCGGGAACCAGCAGCGGCTCAGACCAGAAGGAACCGATGTAGACGCGCAGCACCTCCGGGGTGCCGAACACCTTCCCCAGGGACCACATGAGCGCGCCGTACACACGCATCAGCTGCTGGGTGCCCACCATATCGGCCTTGTTGAGCACCACACGCAGCTTGTCCTCGTTGCCCTTCAGTGCACCGATGGCCTCGGAGAACTCATCAGATATCTCCAGCTTATGGGCGTCAAACAGCAGGATGATCCGGTCCACGCGCTCCGCAAACCAGCGCAGCACAGCTGGGAAGTCATAGCCTGTTCGGACAGACGGGTTGCATAACTAAGATGTTCATACGTCTAAATGTGCAGTGTGCAATACGCACAGAACTAGAGACAGACACACACACGGCAGGAGAGGGGAGAAGGTCAACATAGACACAAACCCTTCACACCTCTCATCTATGTCTGTCACACCCACAACACCTTTGTATTCCTGCCTTCATCGGCCTCAGAAGAGATTGTCACCTTCTATAGCTTCAACCTTAGACATGATACCATCATGAGAAAACAAGACCTTGACTTAGAATAAAATAGAAATGGGCTATCATTTAATTATATAATTTAACAAACATAGTTTCATACTTTTGAGGTTTTGTTTTCACCTGTACCAACACGATCTTAATGTAATCTTGTTAGTTGCTCATGCACATTGACTTAAGTGAGGGTTGAACAAAGGGTGGATGAATAGAAAAGTGAATAACTATAGATAGATGATGATGCATGAAGATTATTTAGTCTCAGCAGTACATTCTTCCAGATGCGCTGATGGCATTTTTGTGCTCTCTCTGTTCCTTATTACGTTTTTATTGCTGCTCTATGTACTGCTGAGAGTTGCGCTTGCCCTGCTGCCAAGTGTTATTGTGACAGAACAGGTCGGTCCCATGTTAGCCAGGTGTGACAAAGGAGATGAGTTTGTGAGCTGAGGTTCAGGGATGTGTCTCTGCAGGCCCCCCATGCCCTCTCCTCACCTTTGCCACCTTTCTCACCTCGGCTCACTCTCTGCTTGGCGCCGGACAGGATGCCCGGTGTGTCGATGATGCTGATACTCTCCAGGACCTGGTTGGGCAGCTGGGCACACTGGAACCTGGCATTCATCAGCAAGACACAGGAACACTCACACACACGCGCTATACAGCACAAGTTGGAGTTCACATCTACCCAGGGTCAGTGAGGTCAGATTTGGTTAAACACTCCCTCAAAAACATGGAAGGAAAGAATGCGAATCATGTGAAATGGGGCAATCTGTTATCATAGAAGCAAATGTGATCTAAGGAGCAGATTGGAAGCTGCCCCCTCCACACCCCTCCCCTCCCACTGCAGGCCATTGTGTGGAAGCAGGCCTCTCAATGCTCTGGGCTTCCTGAAGGAAAATGACCACTACTGCCAGAATCAAACAATAAGGCCCGCTAACGATGTGTGGCTTAGAACAACACCAGCACTTCCTGTAGCTTATGAGCTTAACGAGCCCACCGGTTCCCAGAACAGGAAGTCAAAGCAAGAGGAGAGACGCAAACACGCTCGCAAACACACCCTGCTGAGGTAGAGAGGGACTCCCCTGGAAAACTGCTGTCAGAACTTTACTGCCTTTTCTGTGGAACACTATCAACAGGAGCTCTGTGTGTTCCTGTCACTTCTGGCCTGTCTGTTCTGCACATAGCATGTCTCCAGCAACAGACTGGCCTCTATTGTAAAACACATGACTAACATGATTCTGTTACAGTTTACATCAATGGAAAAAAATACACATAGAAAACTGGCAGCCCAGACACTAAACAGAGCAGGGGAAAGAACTTGAGTGTTATGTTCCTTATACAGATTCCCTAAACTTGCCCAAGTCTGTGACTTCATTTATTTGACTTTGCCCGAGGGGCTGTAGAGCCCTCTGACCTTGTCTTTGAACTTGTGCACACTGCAGTTCCCTTCTGAGTACATTAGCTTTCATCACCCTCTCGGGTGATATCGCTCCCTTTCTCCATTTTTCCACAAATAAGGCAAGTGCCTCCCCGCTCTGAAATTTGGCACAGGGACTTGAAATTCCATGGAGCAAAAAACTGGCGCACATTTTCTGTTATCTCTCCTTCCCTGCTCTGCTTCCCTCTCGGGGTCCTCTCACACAGCCTCTCCATTTCACACTGTTATCCTTATCTGGCTGGCTCCCTCGGTGGAATCATTACACAATACAGTGTGAACGGAGTCCCTGCACTCACCTGTTGAGGAAGGTATTTCCAAAGGGGTTAAGCTTGCGGAAGGGCTTGTTGGGGTCGACAATAAGGGCGTTCCCAGGGATGACGCCCTCCACATCTCCATGCATGATAGCAGTGAAGCAGTCAGTGGTGGGCTCAGGCCCCACCCTGCTCCCGGGAATATCCTGCTCCAGTAAATACCTGTCAGTCACAGACGCAGCGGTGCAAGTTAGTTCACTTGCACTGAATAGTACATCTAGAGAGCATTAGTTATAAATTGGGGCAATTTATGTTTTTCACTTGTGATACCTAGATAAACATAGCGATCACACTATTGTGTCCAAACTAAATTCATAGATTTGTATATTTTAAGTATTTGATGCTGAGCTGTAATGTCTTACTTGATGAAGGTTGTCTTTCCTGTGGAGTATTGTCCCACAACCAGCACCATAGGCTTGTTATCAAAGTCTGCATCCTCAAGGCTGGGGGAGTGGAAGTCATGGAAACCATAATACTGCTCCAGAGGCAGCAGCTTCTTACGGTACAGGGACTTGAGCCCCTCTGTCACAGTACGGATCACCTCAGGCGTCTTCTTCACATCTTTCCGCCCCCAACGTGACATATTGATTGACTAATGGAATGCAGGGAGCTTCTTAAAAAAAATCAGTGCCCAAGTTGTGTCTCTGTCTATAGCTATATTTCCTGTGGTCGAACCTTGGAAAGCCTTCAGGTGTTTCCTGTATTTATTGTGAACGTTGCTCACTTGTCCTTGGAACCACCTCTGCACACGCTGAAAGGAATGATAGGGCTGATGTTTCGTCTGAAGACTGTCTTCCCCTTTGAAAAGAGTCACCACACTGACTTCTAAAAGTCTCTGAAATGTAGACAGAAAAGAAGAAAAGACACGTAGAGATCAATCCAAATGGTAAAAGTGTATTAATGCCCAACCGCTCGGTGATCAAAGTAGACTTAACAGTGCAGTGAAGAGGGGCTGCCCTTGTCTGAACTCATGGACGTGGAATCTGGGGAAAGCTTTAGCCCACAGGAGACTGCAGAGCATTGTCAGTGCATGCCTGGAAAAAGTTCGTGTTCACTTTGGAAAACACGCAAACCCAGCCCAGCGTCCAGATTTGCCCAGGCACAGCTCATTTCTTTACAGTGAAATGAGTAAGACATTCCTTTTTCCCCAGTGGTTCTTCTCAGTGGAACGATAAATGTGTGAATGATTATCAATCGTTCACACAATGAAACAGGGACAGCATAGACCGATCACCACACACTGAGGTAGTCTATACATGCACAGACACATTCAACCCATTTGTCGTGATCTGTCTGTTTTTTTCTTTTTTTTTTTTACCTCACTCTGCGTAGACAGCAACTCTAGATTAGGTATGAAAGGCTTAGTAATATGGCTGTTTGGTGATACAGTCCAAGAGCTCACAGCTTTGTCCCTGCTTATTAGAAGTGGACTGATACAAGGGCAGAAAGATAAGACACACATCAGCAGACATTAACTCATCTGTGGAGAGCTGCTCTCTTACAAACCTCACTTGAACTGAAAGAAAAAACAAATTGCCCAGAGGAGACAGGGCAACAATCCCTGACATGTCACAAGACCAATGAGCAAAGAGTTCTTGTCAAAATGGCGAACTCTGGAGATCTGGAGGACACACATTATATCTAATTTGACCGCCATTACGCAGAAGTGTCATAAAAACTAAGTAATGTACCAGCCATATCATAGGAGTAAGAGTTGATTTACACGCTTTCCATGAGTATGAATGGTTTGGGTTAGGCTCTGGGAGCAATCCCTAAGCTTTAAGGATGGTGGAAAATGCCTTGTGGGTTTGTGCACCACAATTGCAACACAGTTTTGGACTTGGAACAAGAAAGCTAACCCTTCTAGCCTGCATGAGCAACTAGAATCCAGGGGAATCACACTTTAGTATCCAAATAAACCAATGGAACAACATTGTATACAAGACTGTAAATTTAAGAGTTTACATAAACTTATCTGGTGCATTAACTCTACCTCTAAACTGTGATCTGTTGTACTGATAGAATCCCATCAAGACTCCACTTTCCACTGTATCAATCTGGTTATAACTACATTTTAGGTAGAATCTAAAATACATAAGAACCATTATAGCTATATTTAAATTGAAAAAAGGTATATTTACCAAGTTATTATGGAGAAAGGACAGATTTCTTCAAGCACCTTGTTCTCTCTCTCTCTCCTTCTTGTCCTCTGGAGTTTGGAAAATATTTTGACTTGAGGACAGAAAAAAAGTCAGTCTCTTGGAAGAGCTGCTGCTACATGTATGGGTGTACCTCTGTCAGCAAATAGGAACCCACGGTGGAGTGTCAACGCAGCTAGCTGACTGAGGATCGTTCTTCTCCAGGGTTTAATGTATTTCAGATGAGCTCCAGGTCTGGCATGGGTCCTTACTCTGCTTGCAGGAGCACAGGATAAACACACACACACACACACACCACACAGAGACTAACTTTCCTCTCTCTCAGTTTCTGCTCGTTCAATGCACCTCCTCTTCCAGAGATGCCTGGCAGCACTGTGGGCAGCACTAAAACTCCAGTTCAGGGCAGGGATGAGCCGAACTATGGGCGAAGGGTGTGGACCTGCAGGAGGGGGTTGTGAATAAATAATTTGGGTGGAGTCACTTTTTCTACATGACATAATCCAACACACGCATTGTATCCTTGGGCATATTCATGTTATGAGCGATAAACACAACCTTATGATGCAACCATCCGACTGTGGCTACACATTTCTGTTATGTTTTTTGATTCCAAGTTTTCTGGACTACTTAAACATACTGTAACATCTCAGCATTTACAGACGTGACAGTTTTTCCTCTCATCAGTCTAAACTCCCTCGCTCCTCCCAAACTCTGTGAACCCTGAGGGCACTAAGCACACAAGCCAGCTCTCCTTTTCCACTTCCATGCACCACCTGCTGGCTATCTGATAAAGGACACCAGCCACACCCCCACCACCATCTCCTCCTCTCTCCCCCAACTCTAATCATACTTCTCCGTCATCATTAGTCATCCAGTGGAATGTAGCCTGATGATCAGGAATGACTCTCTAAACCGCCAGACAGAAGACCAGAAGACGTGCAACGTTTCATAAAAGAAGCAAGGTTTAATTTACAGTTTTACTAAATGTACATTTCTTTTTAAAAAGTGTCATTATACACAATAAATACAATACAAAATTAATCTGTAATACTATACTTCAAATTCTCTTACGGTCTTTTTGTACATTATTATTGTTCCTTTTTTTCCATTTCAATGCTCTTGCTGTGTTTGTGTTTGAATTGTCCACCAGGCTAAAAAAAAAAGAAAAAAGAAAAGAGAACGGCGAGGGAGGCAGGGATAGTGACAGCAAGATGGAACAATCAGACTGAGAACAGAGAAGAAGATCAACAATTAAAGACTGGCCTGCCCCCTGCTGACTGAAATGCATAAAGTCCACACCTGGCATTGTAAGCAACAAGGGGGAGGCGTGGAGGAGGTCTAAAAACATGGACCTGGGAAATCATCCAACATTTGAAACAGAAGAGAATTGAATTTCCTTATTACATGTTCATTTACATCTCGCCGATACAGTACTACAGTTCCCAAGAGCAGCCACAAGGTAAACCACTTCACAATCAAAACAAAACAAAACAAAAAAACAGCTTGCTCAGCATGATACACTTAAAACGAATGTAATGTGTATATGAAACGCTGGCGTTAAACTGTCTAATGAGGGTGGAGGCTAAACCATTTTGCCATACAAAGCCAAAGAGCAGTTGCTGCGCGAGTAGTGAAATTGAGAGACATGACTTCAGTATTTCCTCTCAACAAATATATTGCTAATTCAGAATTGACTGTGTATCGTTTATAATGTTGATATGAAATCTAAACAATAGTCATGCCCTTTGACCTTTAAAATACAAAAAAGTAACTGCTGCTGTTTGCATTTGTAGGGGCAGCATTATGTTTGTGATGATAGGGTCACACTTGGTGGGTAAAGGAAGATATGTATTATGATCTCTGATAGCCTGAACCTGGTTGTATTCCCCTCTGCCTCTCTGAACTGCAGGTGGCCTAGTGAAAGAGAGTTGTTGGGACTTCTGTTTTGAGGAGCTGCCAGGCGCTCATTGGGACACCATATAAACCAGGAGATGATCCGATGTGGAGGGACTGGCACTCAGGCCACCACGTGATAGGAATGTATGAATACTGGACGTGAAAAGAAAAGATCAAATGAAAGTGAAAAATGGAGAACAATAACCTCTGACAATTTCATCTTATTACTTGAGCATGATTGAGAGAGAACACATACAAACACCACGCATCTTCACGTCTGATGCTATCCACCAAGACAACACAGTATTACCTCCAACCCCATTCTTACTCTATCCATCCAGGGTGTGAGTCAGGCTGTAAACGACAAAGAAATGTCTGGACAATTCAAATGGACAAACAAAGCCAACACAGCTTGGCAGAGTAGTACAGTGATACTGTTTTCTCACAGTGCCCTCCTTCCCTTCCCCACATCTGTCTGTCAGTCAGTGCCCTTTGTCAGTCTGTCCTGGGGCTGAGGGGCTGTTATCTGCTTTGAGTCTGGGGCACCAGGCTGCCGTTGTGGCCGCGGCCACCGACCTGAGGGTGCTGGGCCAGGGAGGAGGATGAGGAAGTAGAGGAAGAGGAGGGCGGGACTGAGGGTCTGTGGGATGAGGCTGCAGAGCCCCCTGGGCGCTGGCTTTGGTGCTGGTGGGGCCTGCCGCTGCCCCCTTTAAGGTGGTGCCCGCGGGCAGAGGGCCCCTGCTGTAGGTTGAGGATGCTGTCGATGGCACACTGCAGGTGCTCATTCAAAGAGTCGTCTGGAGGGCTGCCGCTGGAGAAGCTGGCGTTATCCATGTCAGGGGAATCTGACTTGCAGCGTTTGGCAGGAAGCGAGGAATCTCTTGTGCAGGAGGACTCTGGAGAAGGAGGCCCAGGGGCATGCTGGTCCATTCTAAATGTTCCACCTGCCCTCTGTCTGTTTTTTCCACTCGCCCTCTTGTATTGACTTATATCAGTCTCTTTGTCTGTGTGCTGCTCCTCTTTCTCCTTTGCCTCCTCTTTGTCTGGGAGGTGTGGGAGATGATGATGTTGTGTTGTTTTGATACCACGGTTAAACACCTCCTCCATCTGCTCCAGCCCCTGCATGGCGCTCCCTAGTCTGCCCCCTTCATGGCTAGACTCAGTGTGCGAGGCCTCCCTGCCTCTTTTCTCCACCTTCACACTGGCTATCACCGTCCGCTCTGAGGAAGGAGATGAGGCCTCGGGCCTGGGGGGTGAGGGTGTGGGTCTGGGGTAGGACAGGCTCTCGTCTCCTCCCCCTGGGACACCGGGTCGGACCCGGGGACTAATATTTTCCCGATAGGTCTTTCGGAGGGGGAGTCGACAGGTGGTCTGAGGGGGCGTGGCAGTGGAGGCAGGATTGCGTTTGACCCCACCCACATCGTGGTGCTCTAACGTCCCATTCATCTGAGTGGAGGAGGAGGAGGATATTGAGGAGGTTGACGACGACCATGTATGAGGGGAAGAGGAAGAGGAGGATGGGGCTGTGCTGGGGGGAGCGGTGCCTCTCAGTGGAGGGTTGGACTGAGTGGTTGCTATGGTGACCGATGATGAGGAAGAAGCAGTGCATGCTGGGGACTGAGTTCTGATGACAGTAGTAGGAGGAGTTGCTACTGGGCGGGCCTTTGGGTGTGGCACAGCAGCTTGGGGTTGGGATTGGGGCTGAGTCTGAGGCTGGGATGCAGACTGGCTGCTCTGCTGAGGTTGAGGTGTGTGGACTGGGTCTAAGGCAGTGTTGTGGACCACCTTACCGAATCCCGTTTGATCCTGCTTGATCTTCAGCTTCAGGCCGATTCGCCTGCGGGCCTCGTAGGTCTTGATAGGCGGCTTGCTGGTTCGCTGTGGGAGAGCATCGTCATCGTCGGCTGCTCGAGAGGTAAAGGAGGAGGAGGAGGAGGAGAAAGAGGAGGATGCGGTTGGAGCACGGCTGAAGGAGGAGCTCTGATTGGCGGGTTCAGCCACTAGCCTGCTCCCTGCAGCAGGGGCTGGAGGACAGCTGCTGGACCAGGACACAGAGGCTCCCCCTCCACCCTGCTTTATCACCAGTTTGGTAGGGGGGAAGGGGGCTGGGGAGGGCGCTGGAGCTGGTGCAGGAGTAGGGGTGGGTGCTGGAGTAGGGTTTGGAGCAACGCTAGGAAGGGGGGCCGGGGCAGGACCTGCAGGTGCTGGAGCAGGGGCAGCTGCTGCTACCCCACCGCTCACTGAGCTGGGCTCAACAGAAGACGGCTGCTGTTGGGATGAAACGGCTACACTCTCCAACATGCGTGCATTTGCCACGTACTCCTCTGCATTGACAGAAAGAGAGATTTGTCATTAGCAAACACCCAATGTAGACCAAGGCAGCTGAAAATACAGGTGAAGAAGAAGTAAGAGAGAGGGGCAGCGTACCTGGTCTCTCCTTGGCCAATATCCTGTCCTGACTCAAAGCGATCTTCTCCTCCTGAATGAACATCCGGTCGATCATCACCATCTCTGCCGAGGGGCCCAGTCTCTGCTCGGGTTCAAACCCCACACACCGTCAGTTCGAAATCAATTCAGGGGGAGGGAGAAAACTAAAGGGCCTAATCTGAGAATGCTGGTTCATAAACTTACCTTTGATTCTGCAAAGAGCAGATAGCGATATTTATCCAGCATGGCCTGGGTCCTTTTCAACAGCTGGCAGGAGACGCTCTCAAATTCATCATCCACTGCGCAGAGTAAGGGATGAAAATGTTAATGCAAATCATAAAATTGGGATTAGGCATCATAAGATTGTACTTCAGCTGTATGAGGATATGGAGTGGGTTACCTCTTTGATAGTCTTGAGAGGAGTTGGCAGTGCCCTGGTAGAGATGGTAAGGCAGCAGTCTGTGCAGTGAGTCCTCAAAGGAGTGGAAAGGAGCACTGTAGTTTGGGTGAAGCACTGAGCCCTGCTGTTTCCTCAGTTGCTCTAGCATCCTACAGAAAGATGCGTAAAACATATAAACCAGTTACAAAGATTTGATCCCATTAAGAGAAATCTCCACATAACCCTCTTGAATGACTGCAACACATACCTGGCTTCTTTACTGGGCTCTGCGCTGAAAGGCATCTTCATTGTTGCTGTCTGTAATGTGAGCAAAAGATAACACCGCTTAAATCGATAACACCGTTTTAAACACTCAGGTTGATGGTTCAATTTTGGATGCAGTTTTGAAAGACCTCATAAATGTGTACAGGCAGTGCAGTGAGGTATATGGGTATCCCCTTACCTGTGTTTGTACTGGAGCAGGGGGCTGTGGAGCAGGCATTTGGGTCAGACCTGCCGCCATCACCTGTATCTGCATCCCACCTTTCCCCAAAGCCATCCCTCCAACTGAGCTGATCACTCCTGGCTTTGGCTGAACCTGTGGGGCCAGTAGAAAAAGGAGTTACAGAAGGATTAAATCAAAAAACACAAACAAAACTATGTCTGTGCACTTCAGTATTGAATGGTGGGAAAGACTAAAGAACGGTTAGCACATTATGCACAATAATCATCATTTACATCCCAGAAATGTGGGGCTTTCATCTGCAAAAAATTAATTGGCTTTGTAACGCTACCCACCTGTGCAGGCTGGGTAAGGCTAGCTGGAGTGACAGTCTGATTCACCAGTGCTCCGCCTGGTCCTTGGGCTCCTGAGAATACCTGTAAGTCACTTGATGCTAAAACAAGAGGAAACAAACCATTATGAGGAAGGAACACTTCAAGGAACATTCAGAGGACTGTTTGTTTTGTGTTTACTGTGCCTAACCTGTGACAGGAGTCTTGACCAGCACTGATGTCTGCTGCAACACCGGGGGAAGCTGAGCAGGCGTGCCAGCACTGGCTGATGATGATATCACCACTTTTTCAACAGGCACATCTTGCTGGGAGCTGAAGTGACCAGTGGCCAGAGCTTGAGGCTGAGGCTGAGGCAGAGGCAGAGCAGGCTGCTTGGCCTGCAATAGTATGTTCTGCTGGACCTGAAAGAAGACCAGGACAGTTTATCAAGCTCTTTGGCCGAGATGCACCGATCAGGTTTTCTGGGCTGATTCCAATTGCCGATTTTTTAACAGTGTGATTGGCTGATCACTGATCTGATCTTTGAAATGATGCGTTATACCAAGACTTTCTAATAATAATGGCACATCTCGTAAAAATGCACAAAAGTATAAATAGTAAAAGTCCAATATAGCACTGAACAGATTGTACTTACGGCTACATGACATAGCTGCCTTATGCATGTGTAAATAAATCATAGGTTTAATCCAAACAAAAGTAATTATATGTTAGTGTGCTTGATGACTGAGGTGCTTACTCACCTACTGCCACTGGTAGTGCAGGGAAAGTTTTTCTTTGAGGCAGCATAGGCTCTGCCTTCTGTCCAATATATTAAACCGTTTCTAATCTATGATCATAGGCTGTGAAATTCACCGCACACACACTAGCACTGCACACATTACTTACTGCAATAGCGTGAGCTGTAGCAGATATTATGAAAACTCGCCAAATGGACGACATGCCTACGCATCTAACGTTCTGCCGACAGCCGCAATTTGGCTCATACTTTTTATGGCATACGCTCCATCGCCTTCCTGATCTGGAAAATTACTAAAAAACTTTTTTTTTATCGTGCATTTGAAACAGTGATCAGCCATGACCTATTTAGAATGTTTATCGGCAGATCACGACCGGTGGCCGATTAGTCGGGCAGCCCTACAAAAAAGTAATCCACAAAGCAGGAAGGTGGAAAACAAAAAATAAATATCTGAATACACAAAGTTATTATATTTATACGTGTATAATCACATTGCATTTTGCACTGATAAGCAACCTTTTATTGCAGTATATCGAGCTACTGATTTACCGTCTCGTTTTGTTAACTGATGTTTGTATGCTATATGTCAGGGAATTGTTATTGGTTTGATCACACTTTCATGCATTTTTAACTTTGTTAATTTTTTCCATAAACCTTGCCTGCAAATCAAATTTCTCTTAGGGGATAATGAAGTTTAAACTGAATTGGGACAATACCTGGTGCAGCTTGTCTAGCAGCTGTTTCTGTTGAGGCGAGGGCTGGGTGATGCCTGACAGCGTCTGAATTTGCGCCCCTACTAATTGCAGATGGTGCTGCTGCTCTGCCGTCAGGCCCGGGAGGGGAACCTGGGCTTTCACTACGGCACTGGCAGGGGCGCTGACAATGGGCGCGGTGAACTGGTGCTGTGCAGGCGGAGCTGACGGGGGCTTGGGAGAATGTGACATAGGAGGCATTTCTTGCTGGAAGGGAGCGGGCTGAGAGGCAGGCCGTGTCTGAGTCTGAAGCTGGACTTGAATGTGAGCCTGCTGGGACTGCGTCTGCTGAGCCTGGCTTTGAGGAGCCGGTTGGGGGGACCCGGGGATTTGGTTATGGACAATGAAGAGCGAGGGGTGAGACGAGGGTGTGCATGAGCGGGAGGGAGTTTGAGACTGGGGCTGAGGCTGAGAGGGAGGACGAGACTGCTGTTGATGGTGTGGTGACTGGATCTGCTGGCTCAGAGTAAGAGGAGACTGAGAGGGCTGGGGACTGTCTGCCAGCGGGGGCGCTGCAGCGTGAGTGGTCAGGACCGGTGAGGGGGACATGCTCTGGATCTTCAAGGGCTGTTGATGTCCGCTGGAGGGTACCTGAACAGGTGGAATCACAATATACTGATATATAATCTTTGGGCGCCAAAATTCATACACTTCAAGTTGGAAAAAAGTATTTCATACAACAATGCTAACAATATTTCAAAATGGGAAGAAAATAGGACATGAAGCACGAAATCACACACAACTAGCAGTTCTGCATGCATATATCGTAAATATCACTACAGTACAAAGTTCAAGTGTTGCCATTAGCTATAAAACTACACAAATGTGGGTAAAACAACACCAAACAACACAAAAGCAAAGTATTAGACTTTATAATCTAGTCGTTGCTTATATGAGTGGTAGAAGCCCATTGATTTTGTCCAGTGTCTGAGGAGGATTACATATAAAAAGGGAGCAATGATCATTTGGCGAGCCAAAAGAAAACAGTTGACACAAGCAAGAAGTCAAGATCTGCGGGCCTGTGATGGTAGAGTAGAAGGTGATCTGAAGACTTCAGGGAAGGGGGGGGGGGAGCGGGTAATTTGGTTTGGGGGTCGTTACACTGGTCAGACTAGTAGTTACAAGGGGTAGTGTAAGTGTAAGCACAGGGTGTAGCTGAAGAGTCTTAATGAGAAGTGCAGGGTTGAGGAGTGTGGATTACTTGACTATGGGTAGATGAAAATGCCAGTCATTGGTCACTAATGCAGTTGATGAAGGTGAGTCGACTGAACGTGATCAAGCAGAGTGTTAGTCAAGAGGTGAAGTTGCACTCTTGGATGGCTCTTCTATGAGGCACGAGCATTATATTTGTTACAAAATATAGTTTTGGATGAAAAACATGGCATAACCCAAATTAGTGAAACAATTAATGATAAACTTTAGTTAGAAAAAGAAAGAGCAGGCACTTACTGTGAATTTGCCAACACAGAATTCTATGGAGATGCATACAGCTAAACATTAAAATACCACAGTGGCCAACACACATTATTATGGACAGCTGGAATGATCATGCTTTTACGAGTAATGAAATGATGTTACAAACCCACAGAAGGTGCAAACAAACAAGGAGGGATTTTTGAGCGTAGGAATTGCATAGCACTTGTGATAGCAATGGAAGAAATGGCTAGTGCAGAAGAGAAGTACAGAGCAGGAATGGAGAAAGGTAAGATTGCTGGAACCAACAATGCCCTAACGCAGTGGCGGCAGCAGCAGCAACAAGTGGGTGGGGCTTAACATAAAGGGGCAATTCTACCTGCTTTACCACTGCTGTCATGTGGGAGGGGCCGGGGGAGGGGCTGTGGCTCTGACCCACCCGAGAGTCAGCTAATTGGCTGTCATGGACTGAGGGGGCCGGAGCAGTGATGCTGTTGCTGCTGACGATAACAGACGCTGGTACGCCCACAGAGGGGGTTGAGTCATTCTCTGTTTGGTGGTGCTGCTCCTGATACGAGTACATTTACCAATTCAGGACGAGGGAGGGAGGGAGGAAGGGGATTGGAGGGAAGGGGGAGTAAAATAGTAAACCAAAGAGGTCAGACCAAGATATCACTCCGTGCATGTTATCTTTTTTTTTTTTTTAGCCAATGTTAACTGTACACAATCAAAGTAAACATGCAAAGAGTGGAACACTGACCTGTTGCAGGAACATTTGAAGAGACTCCTGGCTCAGGATCATGCTGGAGCCCTGGTTGGTGAACAGCACCCTCCCTGGGCTGTGCTGGACCTGAGGGGCCAGCCCCACCGCTGTCACAGAGGAAGAGGTGGACACAGACATGGACGGAGAGGAGCAGGGGACCGAGCTTGGCGTGGAAACAGTGGGAGCTGGTTGCATGGCGAGGATGGAGGACTGTGGTACGTGCTGCTGAGTGGGATGAGCAGCCTGGTCTGTGGAGCTTCCCAACACGGTGACGCACTCTCCAGACTGTCCCTGGGCCATGGCTGCTGCACCTGTGCTGCTGCTGCTGGGGACCCCACCAGCCTGGGGCTGAAGGGCCGGCTGAAGGCTGACTGCAGGACTCAGCCCCTCCACCTGACTCAGCATGGTCAGGGAGTTCTGGATGGGCATGCCCTGGATGACTGTCTGGGCATGACCTGAGACAGGGTGGCTCTGGGTCTGGCTCTGACTCTGAGCCAGTGAGACAGGCATCTGAAAGAGGGTTGGTGGGCCCATCTGGCCAGACTGGAGCTGGATGGGTCCAGAGAGGATGTGGGCGGCCCCAGGGTGGCCCTGTGAGGTCAACACCTGGCCCAAGTTGATATTCTGGTTCGCAGCTAGGATCTGGTTGGCAATGAGCTGTCCACCAGGACCCTGACTGGTTATGATGTGGCCCCCAGGGTGCTGGGTCAGGATCTGCCCACCTGCCTGTAGCTGCGGCAGGAGAAATTGGTGGTTCTGACCTTGCAGAACGGTCTGGGAGGGAATGACGATGCTGCCTGATTGGTTTAACAAGTGCACACTGAGGGGCTTGCCAGATGGTTGCGCTGCTTGCTGCTTGAATAGGGCTTGTTGGAACTGAGGGCCTTGTGATGTAGCTTGTGTACTCAGGACAACATTGGAGCCTGGCTTTCCTGTCAGGAAGGCTACATTCTGAGCAGCAGAAACAGGGATTTGCTGCAGCCCTAGAGCCTTGTTGGCATCATTTTGCAGGGAGTGGGGTGCTGGCTGTGGCGGCTGCTGCTGCTGTTTGAAGAGTTTGGGTTGGATGGCTCCCCCTTGAGGAGGTTTGGGCTGAATGGGTGTTGGTGTACGTTGGATGATGACGTTCTGCATGATTTGGCCTTGAGTTTGTGTTTGGGGTCCAATTCCTGTACTTAGAGAGGTGCTGCCAAAGCCCACAAGCCCAGCAGGAGCAGTCATCGTGCCACCACTGCTGCTGTTTGTGCTACTGACACAAACGGCCGGTCCATTTAAAGCTGGAGATCCCAAAGTGGCTTTGCCACCTTGGATCAGAAGTCCACCTCCAGAGCTGAGAACTGAGCCTCCAAGCCCAGCCTGAGTCCCTGCACCTGATACCTCTGGCCCAGACTGGTGCAGCTGGTAACCACCCATAGCTTTAGCCAGGATTGGCTGCCCAGACTGGTTGATAGTCATGACTGTGGGCTGGCCCACAACCTGAATCTGTCCAATACCCAAATGTCCAGACTGACTCCCATTAGGAAGAGCTTGGAGACTTGAAATGGGTTGAAGAGTCACATTTCCCAGGCCCACAGGCTGCATAAATGGTTGAACACTAATGGTCTTGTTCATGACCTGGGGTTGAAGCTGCAGGCCCTGGTGAGCCAGCACTGACCCCAGCATGTCAGCTGTGGCATTGGGAGGAGTAGCAGTGGAACTAGGGCCTGACCCAGGGAAGATTGCTGCTGCTCCTCCAACACCAACTCCTATGCCTACACCAACAGCAGCGCCTCCAGCCCCAGAGAGGCTGGCATCAGGCAGTGTCTGAACCACCTGTGTAAGGCCTGGAATCCCAAAGGAGCCCAGGTCCAGCTCAGCCTCAGCCTCCTGCAAGCTTTGCTCTGTGATGTTGGCTTCAGCCAAACTCTGCTGCAGGATGTCACATGGCTCGTGATTTGTCCCAATGCCATTGCTCCCGCCTTCACCACCTGGGGATCCTCCCAGGATGTCATCATCCTCCAGGAAGTCCAGGTCCACACTGACTCTGGGCAGGCCTGCCGGCTCACTGGCCGACAGCTGGACTGTGGGCTGGACCTCTGGAACATGGCCCTAGAAGGAAGGGAGGAAGAAAAGTGAAACCAGGTGATGGATGAATTTTGATGATGAGATGGGATGGAGGAGTATAACTGCCTGAACATAGAGATGTTGACGTAACAGGCCCCACAAAAACGTTTGAGGTCACATCATAGCCGATCAAAGCTTGAAGAGTATAGATGTGTGTTAGTGGAAAGGGAGGGTGTTGGGAGATGCATGCTACATACATGGATAGAAAACAGAAGGAAGGGGATTGGGGGATTTTACTCACCCCAGTGGTAGAGAAGAACGAGCTGGAGGGGTCACTCGAACCATCCAAAAGGTCGTCAGTGTCCAACTACAGACACACCCACCCAGGATAGGATAGACAGAAACCAAAGGCACCCAAACCAGCAGGCAAAAGCAACCAGGACAGAGAAACAGACGGACCATCAAACAGAGGAGGGTAAAGAAAGGACAGTACACAAACCAGAGAACCAGCGGAAAGATAAGGGATAGAGGGGCAAAAGAATGGGAATAACAGAGTTGGGAAGCGTTAGTATTAGCATTTCTCATTTTGTGAATTAGCCTAATAAAGGGGGAAGGCAGGCTGAAACCATAAAAAGTGCACTCAAAAAGCAAAGACGACCATAAGCAGAGAGAGCCCATTGAGAGTAGAACAGAAAATCAGCAGGGAGGGACGTGGTTTGAAGGGTGCATCAAAGCGTAATCTGTGAGCGACTGGAATACGTCATGTGAGCCTCGTCATGTCAATTACAAACAAGTGTTGTAACTGTAAATCATAAACCTAGTAGATGCGACTTCTTCCACTACAGTATCTCTCATACTCACATGGGTCTCAGATCCATGAAGAAAGTCATTGAGAGCTTCTGGGTCACTGCGGGAGAAAGTAGTATGATTCAGACGGGTGCAGGAAATGACTGAGATGACTGAACAACCCATCCAAATATCACACTGCTCTTGCACTGCCTTAACAATGACTTACCAAATTACATCTAGCAGGCACCTGCCGTCTTCATCATCCATGACAACTGCAAAAGATGAAAAATGTTCCAGAGTTCAACAAAGACAAAGGATTAGCCTACTTCTTTCATAATACTTAAACTCCACATGGGTATATAAAAATTTAAAAAAAGAACACAAACAAAACTAAATATACCCACCCCTCCACCCCCAAACAAAAAACCTGAATAATGTCAACTATGTGTACATTAAGTTACATTGTTATATGGACAACCACACAATAGCCGTTTGATATTTTGACTCCATACTCAATACTTTGGCTGTTAAATGGCACCAGGAGGTTTGAGTGTAGACTGATAGCTGTATTTTGACAGGATTTTGAGCCATATCTGATAAACAATTAAAGAACTGCAGCCTGTTTTCACATGGTCCCCTATCTCAGGGTGCCATAGAGTATTGAGTAGTCATTTTTAATATGGAGTCAGACATTGGGCTAATATGGTGTACAACAATATAATGCATGCCATTTGGTGGATTCTTTTATCCAAATCTCTGTACAATACCAGGATCGCCAGCATTTTTAGCATGGGTGGTCCACTGTGTCCACAGTTAGTGCCATGCTCTACCCACTAACCTGTACAGGATCACCAAAGTCTTCTGTAGCCCATAAATATCCCCAACTTCCAGATTGTCATTCCAGCCTTTTCAATATTGCAGAGAACTAAGCTGTGACTCTAAATTACCCTGAAGCAGCATAAAGTACATTGTTGGCTAAATGCGTCCAAGTAAATAAGAATGTGAGTTGTCAAACCAGCTTCAAATCAAGATGCAACAGAGTTTAAAGAAATAAGTACCTTAATTTATTTTGTCTCCCTACTAATTCCATCACAGTCCATCTAGAGAGCCTGTAGTTCTTTCGACTCGCCTTCAGATATGGCTGAAAATATTATCAAATTAAAACTAAGAGTGTGCAGTTTAATCTCATAATCCTTGTGCTTTCCACATTCAAATTATGAGTACTGAAACAAATCATTCTACAGTGTACTGCTGTCCAAACACTCACGGAGCTCGCTGTGGGTCTTGTGTGCAAGCAGAGGGGCAAGGCAGAAAGGCTGATGGACTTAACCCCATTTTATCTTTGTAAACAATTATTGCAATGAGGTTCTCAGATTAAAAAAAACAATCAAAACTCACATTTATACACGTAAACTCATCTTCTTCATTGGTGGGAACAGGACATCTTTTATATAACCAATAACAAGCACTTCTACTGCTGTTACGGAGTCTTGTCATGAGATCAAGCAGCAGAGATGTTACACATCAAGGAGCAGCGGATCGCAATAGACAACAAACTGAAAACGCGCGTTTTTCGCCAGTCTGACAAGATTTTGGGTGCGGGCGCTTGCTGTATTTACCACAAGGTTCAACAACAGTGTAGAGTACTTTCAGTAACACAAACACGAGTCACCTAAATTTGTGATACATGATAGAGGCTATAAAGGGAGCGTATCCCCGGTTGCCGCTCTAAAAAGGCAGCGATCGTAGCCATTACTCGGTCACAGCAGAAGCAGTGCGCAGGATATGAATGGAGACACTGCAAGCGGCTTGCTACAAGCTAGCTGGTGTTTTCAAATAGCTTTGCATGCATATTTTGCCAGTTCATCAAAATCCGTAGCATTTTCTGGCCACATAACTGACAAAATCTTTCAAATTGATGAGATAATATATTTCTACGATCTGTTTCTCCTCTGTTTTCAGCATTTTGATGCATCTGGATTGAATTTCGTTAGCCTAGCTGGTTAGCCTGCTAAGCTAGCCAGCTATCAACAATATTCAGACGTACAGCTAGCTAATGCCTTTGACATTCAAAACAAACCACCGTGTGACATAATCAAATCACTTGTATTGCACAGCAGCACCTCATTTCAACTAAGACAACACGGTATTGTTTGCTAAGAAGTGTGGACGCAATTGCGTAGCAAGCTATCTATCTCTCCTTGCAAGCAAAATATGAGTTAATGTTGGAATACTCTTGGATCAGGGGGGTATGCTTGGGAATTCGGTGGAAAATGACCATGTTTGCCTGGTCATGCAGGACTGTGGCATTCTTATTACGGCAGATGTGGAGTTCGCGACCCCTTTGCAGTATGCAAATACTGCAGCTTTATTACAGTTATTCGGATTAATAGAGAAATTGCTACATTGTAACAAACTCACCCGAGACGATAGAGGTGCAGGCAGCGCGGGGTCTCCAGGACAGCCTCGCACGGGCTGCTGTACAGGACCCAACTACAGGCAGGAAACAGGAGACCTCTCCTTCGCCTGATTAAAACCTGGGCTTCGTCAGTATGCTTTACTTTAGCAAGCTGTAATTCCTCGAAATTTGGGGTTTTGTACAGTGCAGTGGGAATTATATTAGCCCCCTGTCTGTCTTAATTTTAAACATTAGTCACACTGAATTTGGTCAGATCATTTTTTGTGATATGTAGTCGTTAAAGAGGGCGAGAGAAAATAACAACAGAGGAAGCACCAACTTTGTTGTCATTTTTTTCTGTTTGGTGTGCACTGTAAGGTAATCAAACATGCAATCTTCAGGTACAAAAAACGAATACCCCAAATTAACTTAACCCAGTTAAAGGTGTAATTAGGGCCAACTGTTTAAATACTTTGGTTAACAATCAGGCCTGATTTGGGCCAGTCCTGCCCAGTATAAATCTGTCAAACTCCAGCCTTTACCATCAGAGTGAGACGGAGAGCATTGGCCTACAGGTCCTGGAGGTAGTTTATATCATCCCTTTAAAAAAACACTCAAAGAAGAAGTTCCTGAAGCCCTCTGGGGAGAAAGTTGTTGATGATCAGTCTGGAAAGGCTTACAAAGTCATTTCTAAGGCTTTGGTGCTCTACTGAGTCAGAAACAAAGAGTCTAATGGACCAAGTTTGGGACAGTGGTAAAATTTCCCAGCTAATACCATTGCAATGACATTGCTTAAAATCACCAAATAATTCACAGATTCCTATAACATCATCCAGGATATACGTGTCAGTGTTCATATTTTTTGTAACTCATGTTTTGTTTATTTATTTCCTTTTCTTTCCACTGTGAAGCACTTTGTAACTGTGTTTTGAAAAGTACTATATAAATAAAGTTTATTAATATAAGAGCTACAGCAATCCTAATGCTGGTAGTTCTTCATATTGGCTGAAGAACAAGAAATAGAAAAATGTGGAATGGCCTAGTCAAAGTTCAGACCTTAAAAAAACAACAGTTCTGCATGGAAGAGCGAGGCAAGCTTCCTCCACTGCGCTGAGAGAGTGATCAATTACTCCAGGAAGCATCTGGTTCTAGTTATTGGCTCTTAAGGGGGTGATTACTTTTTCCACATGGGGGGAGTGGATGTTGCATAATTTCAGTAATAAAGTATCAAAATGTGTTTGTTCACCCAGGGTCTCTTAGTATCTAATGGGTTTTGGTTGAAGATCTGATGACATTCAGTGTAAAAAAAGGGTTAGAAAATGCAGAAAATCACAGAGGGGAGAATACTTTTTCACAGCACTCTACCTTCTGCATGACATTTTGACCTGGCTAGTGTATTCACTCAGCCCTTTGGACCAATTAAAGTTTAGTAATATGCAGCTTTATTCTGATATTACAAGGCCTTATGTTTCTGTACGTTTAGTATTGTGTGTTGCTGCAGCACAATTTGTCTATTTCTGGGCCAATAAAATTGACTTCAAGTTGAACTCTGCGTCATCATAAAAGATGACAACCAACTAAAATACTGAAATAAATCAAAGTGAAATCAAATAAAAGTGCTTTACAGTTATGCAAATTCTGCTCAACTGCTGTACTTTAGGCCCTACATTTTATCTGAGAGAACAGAGAGGGAATCCTGTGCATTTTGATGGAAGGGTGACACTGCGGTGGCTGTAGCCCAAAGGTTAGAGAAGCGGGCCTATGACTGGAAAGTCGCTGGTTTGAATCCCTGGACCAGTTAGGAGACTGTGGGTAGGGAAAGTGAATGAGTAATGGATCATCTCCCTCAGTGACCACGGCTGAAGTGGTCACTTCATAGGAGCAATTACCAAAATTTCCAGTTTCATGAAGCAGCTGGGGGCAGAACCTTCATCACAGAGCTCATTAACTGAGATTTTCAGATTTTCAGAAAGACAAGAAAAAAGACGCTCTATACAACCACTAATTAGGTCTATTATTAGTACTATTATTTTTATTCTCATCATTAATTGTCAGTACTAATAAACTTTTCATAATAAGATGTGTAAGATCAAAACAAATTGACACAAATACCTTGAACATTATGTTCTACATAAGCGTGTGTCTGGTCTCATGTTTATTTCATGTGACAGCGAGGCTTAACATGTTTTTGCATGGCTTTGGAAATCAGACAACAGACACCCAGGTCAAGTTAGATTTGACCAACACCGAGAGGAGGAGGCTACCATTTCCTTCAGCCCATCAGCAATCTATCACAAGCTGCCTTCACGTGTTGTCGGAAACATAGGTACTTGCATGTCAGTAGAGGTGTCAACAATTGATGGTAAAAGTGATATATTTTATTAGTGTAAGTTATTGTTTGACATTATATTTAAATGAGTAGTATTTTGCATGTTCGTATTTTCACTCTGGTTAACCTTTAGCTGTCAGAGATATACAACTTTTGGCTAATAACATAAATTAGCTTGCATGACATTTTTCTACTGCGGCATGAAATTGCTCTGAGTCGCCTGATTTCTAAAATAAAACAACAGCACCAAAACATTACTTATGTTACAGGGTTCATTTTGTTATTTCCGACTAAAAGCACAAGTTATATTCACGGTTTGTAAAGGCAGCAGTAGGAGCTTATGAGCAGCACATGAAGGCAGCATCAACACAGCTACTGCTCCCATGTCACATGACAGAGGTGACGGTTACACTGCGGCTGGTGATGTGACAAGGCAAACTAGCTGCTAGCTACTTGGCAATACATAACAAACAGTACTTTGTTGACTCTCATTGTAACGTATTCATCTTAAAAATAAGAGCAGTGACACGAAAATGGACAATTCTGGAAAAGAAAAGGAAGCAGCGGCCTTGATAGCTGAGGCCGAAAAGAAAATGAAATCATCACAGTCGTTTTTCGGAGCGCTGTTTGGGTGAGCATTCAGCTAGCTAGTGTTGTGAAGCTGTGGGCCAACTAAGCGGAAGAGATTGCCAGCTAACCAGTTAGCATTAGATCTGCAAAAACAAACACGTAAAACCACTACGGCGGGACGTGAACTGTCCATAGGCTGATTTGTACCCGAGCGCCTCTCTTATGTGTAATCCCTGCTGAAACTGTGGTACCACTGGCTAGTGGGACAGTTGCTGTCATCGCTGTAACGTTAGGTCACCTAGTTAACTTAGCGTTAGCTAGCCTCGGATCACTGCTGAACATACACCTGGGATTAAAACAAATTAAAGCCAACTTAAACGATTCAAATGGGTTTAATGTGTTTATATTTCTGTATAAAGCTACAACTTAACCTAAAATCTAGCTAAGCAACTTATATGTGCTGTTAAAGGCGACAATTTGCGCATGTAAACAACATCCATACGAGCGATGAGAGTCCGTAGGAGCCAGGCCAAAGACAGCAATCCTGAAAATCAGAATTTGAAATATTAACTGAAACTTTAATTTCACATACCTGCCTAAGAGTGAAAATTTGAATCAAAATTGATTACAATCAAAGACTCCTGGTTTAACTAAATGTATCTTCTGTCACACAGTGGTTCCTCCAAGATGGAAGAGGCCTGTGACATGTATGTAAGAGCTGCCAATATGTACAAGATGGCCAAAAATTGGTGTGGTAAGATATCATTGTTTGCTTACACAAGTGTAATGGCTCCCATTGCCCTTTTATTGTTTATTGTTTTATGTCCCTTAATTCCTCTGACATTAGAAATCTGCTTTTCAGCTGCAGGAAATGCCTTCTCCCAAGCTGCTCGCTTTCACCTACAAATGCAGAGCAAACATGATGCGGCAACCAACTTCATAGATGCTGGAAACGCCTTCAAAAAAGCTGATCCACAAGGTAAATCATTACGTGTCACCGTCAGGATATATGACACCCAAAGCTCACTTGTAATATCCATTTTACAAGCTGTTGTACTAGTTACAATGGACCATGTTCACATCATTAAATCCTCCCCGCCAAAAAGCTTTAACACTATTCTTGGCCCGTCCCACAGTGCAGTTTGCCTCTTCTTAGTTTGTCTGAAATTGCAAATGTGGATGTCAACACATGGAATGCTTTAAAAAATGGAAGTAAGTAAAATGCCTAAAAAGTAAAATGCCCTCATCAGGGTTACATGAAAAAAGAACAGTTGAGCTTAAATCTTTCCATGTAACCCTGATGAAGGCATGTTGGTCTTAACTGCATCAATAAAACTTTTTTTGAAGAGCATCCATCGGCTTCCAAGAGTGAGCAGTTCATGCACTTTGGTTTAAAGACAAAGTTGCGACAGTTCTTCTTGTTTTCCTCTTGCTTTGCACTGTGGGAAATGTATAAAAAAAGGAATGACATAAAGCCAAACGTTCACCATCTTTTATGCACTTTGACCAAGAATCACCTCACATCCCCTTCGCATCCCCTCTACTCAGTCGAATTGCTCTCAGAAGAAAAGCTGTTCCCAGCTCTTATCTTTACATGATCATTCTGTAGTGACAGGAATACTGTCAGGGTGTTGTGGCTCTGACCCTTGCACTTCACACGACTGGTTGCTTGTAATTTTGGTGACCTAGGAGAGCGTCAGCTACTGTAGAAGCCTAACATGATGTAAATGTAAAATGTACATGTACTGCATTCCTTGGGTTGCTCTGTGAAGTGAATATTTCTTACAACATGTCATTTGTCTAATTATTCTTCTTCTCTCCCGACAGAGGCCATAAACTGTCTAAACCGAGCTATTGAGATATACACCGACATGGTGAGATCCTATGTACAGTGATTGATGCTCAGTTTAAATTGTCATAAACTCTTGTTATGTTTAGCATCAGTTTAGTATGTTCCTCCTCCTATTGATCCCTTCTCTCCTGTGTGTTTTGGATTAGGGGCGGTTCACCATCGCCGCCAAACATCACATCACCATTGCTGAAATATTTGAGACTGAGCTGGTGGACATCGACAAGGTCAGATGAAATATTCATCTTCGTTTTTCATCTTATTTTATTTTATTTGTTCATCCAGGAGGGATAATGGTGTCAACAAGTAGATTCTTGTTTCAAATCTATCTTTACTACAGTTATTTAAAGGTAGTTTCTGTTTGTTTCAAAATTCTTCATTCTTTACAATGCCATGTGAAAGGTCTTTTTTTAAAATAATAATAAGCCCAAGTCCAATCAGTGCACATTACAAGGGTATTTTCGGTGTTAAATTAGTATGTTTAACTGTTTGCTGTCTTTCTGCAGGCCATTGCTCATTATGAACAGGCAGCAGATTATTACAAAGGTGAAGAATCCACCAGGTGACTATTTTAAATTAATAACTTTTAACATCTATTGCTGTTGTTTGTCTTTTTTCTTTCTTTCTTTTATTTTTAAAAGCTCATTTGTCTGGGCTTTTTTTTTTTTTTTTTACCTTTCTGTGTTTTTAATCATTGTATTTTATGACCATTTTTATTTCTTCACTTATTTGTTTTATCATTCTGAAAATAAATTGCAAATAATCATGACCTAGTGCTCTTTGACCTTTGACCTCTGTGAATCTGTGTGTGTACTGAAAAGCTTCTTGATTTCTTCTTTTCAGTTCAGCGAACAAGTGCCTTCTGAAAGTTGCAACCTACGCAGCTCAGCTGGAGCAGTACCCGAAAGCTATTGAGATCTACGAACAGGTGAGATAACACAACACACACCGTCACCTTTACTACACTCATCTTAAAATGACAGATGTTGCTCAGAGCCTCTGGTAACGGAATAACCATGGAACTGTACCGTCTGACTTCAGGTTGGGACCCATGCAATGGACAGTACGCTGCTGAAATACAGTGCCAAGGACCACTTCTTCAAGGCCGCGCTCTGTCACTTCTGTGTAGACATGCTGAACGCAAAAGTAAGTCCTGACCAAGACGTTTTAATAAGATACACTTTCATTGTCCCTGTGGGGAAATTAGTTTGGACTCTGTGTTGCTGTGTCACTTAATAAAAACACCACTTACATAGACAGCATACTTCACATCATACATACAATCATACATACATACATCTTCATACCAAAAAAAAAATGTCCATGTAATTGGAAGGATAGCATCTATTCTAATATTCATCTTCTTACTGTCACCTAGCTTGCTGTGCAGAAGTATGAAGAAATGTTCCCAGCCTTTTCGGATTCTCGAGAATGCAAGCTGCTGAAGGTAAGGTTTCTTTCTTTGTTTGTTTTTTTTGTCAAAAATCCTTTAGTAGTCAGATAGGATAATCCTACAGATACAACCAGAGGTGAGGCTAATAGGGAGAAACATTCTGATGGGGTACGTACTCGTCCACTGCTCACAGATTCACATCCAAATCACAGATTTTTAGATCCTTTTGTATTTTGGTGAGGCTGTTGTGTTAGCCATGTTGACATTTACATATTTGGTTCTGTCAGTTAAAAACTGTAAAATGGTAAGGGCTGATCATTTTGTAATGCTTACAGGCATACAGACAGACAGGTTTAGACAACATTAGTGAGATAGCCATACCCAGTATGACTGTAACCTATTGGTTTGGTATCTCAGTCTGGTTACAACATACAATTATTCCAACTGGATTCTATTGGGTACATGCAGCTATTATTCTAACTGCATGTACTGAGCTTAGGAACCCTTCCTGTAAAGTTTTTTATTTTTATTTTTTTTATTTTGTTTTTTATCATTCAATGTTAACAATTCAAGTGCATTTTAGATGCGAAGCAACTCATGGGTCACCTGGAAAGTAACTCACTCACTCACTCACTCACATCCTCACTGTCAGCCTGTCTGACCTCTAGTGGCCGTTAGGAGGCATGGCACCGTCTACAGACTGAAGCAGGATCATTCACTCTCCTCTCTGCAACACCGCTGAACTGTCTTGGCTGCTGCAAATCTGTGACACTGTGTGTCCTTGTTTGTCTATGGATTGCTTTACTGATGTATAGCATTGCTTTTTAATCTGTATTTATATTGTAATGGCTGTTTTTAAATTGTTTTTATTCTAAACAGAAACTTCTAGATGCCTACGAAGAACAGAACGTGGAAGCTTATACTGATTCGGTGAGTGGATGTTTAAAATCTTAGAATGTACACATTTAAGAAGATGCTCTTAACCAGAGCGACTTGAAATGAATGCAACAGTAGAAAAAGTTTAAATTCCCAGACCACCATAGTGCCTTAACAATATTCCTGAATCTATGAACCTTAGTGCCCTCTCAGTTCTCCTGTTACTATGAAACGATCCTGCAAGAGCAGAGTGTAAGGAAAAGGGTAATGGAATAAAAGCTAAGGAGAGCGATGGAAAGTTTTTTTGTGATTGGAATCTTAATAATCTAATCTAATAGTCTTTCATTTTTTATGGCGGCCAACAAACCAGCACCGTCATAAAATGAAGTTCAACTTGAAAAGTGTGACATGAAATTGGACGAGTCAACAAGCAGCTGTTTGAATGTTTTACAGAAACACAGAATGCCCAAATAAGCCCACATTCACTGATATTATAAAATCATTACGTCTATAATATGTTAAGCAGTGTTCTTTATGATGATCCGTTGGTGCTGGAATAAAGGATAACACTTATTACAAGGTTAGGTAATTATTGACCGAGGGGCTTTAGCAATGAATAACTGCAATACCCATGAGGTACAAGGTGGCCGTTGTTCTCAGTTTGTTTTTGTCATTAACTTATGTAATGATAATATAATAAAAGACACTTATAACGACAGCAGAAGATAACTAATGCCACACCATTACAACTAACTCAAAGTTTTTTTTTAACCCTTCCATCTCCCAGGTGAAGGAGTACGACACCATTTCCCGGCTGGATCAGTGGCTCACCACCATGCTGCTCCGCATCAAGAAAACCATACAGGAGGACGAGAGCGACCTGCGCTGACTCCCCCGCCCGCTCATCTTCAAGCCCTCAAGAACCTATTTGCATCCCTCTTTCTACCTTGATCCTCTCACTTCCATTCTCGCAGCAAACAATCTTGCTTTTCTGACCATGACCCTTAATGTTCCTTTACAAATACTGTGTCCTTCCTACCATGTGCAGTATTTTCCTCCTTCTTAAATCAGCTCAACTCCTTTTTTGAGAACTTAATGCTCAATAATGATGACTTTAAGACGTATGAACACTAGTTTCCTGGGTGCACGCTGCACACAGTACATAAAGTGTATATTGTTATGATACAGGTATTGGCCCGGTACCAGTTAAAATACTCCGAATTGGGCCACAATACCAAATACTCAATACCAGCACACTGCTATGATGATGTTTTATTTTTCATGTTACAAAAAATGGATGAGAGGATGCCAACTGATAGATCTACAAAATATATTTTCAGTATGTGCTTTGGAATAAACTGAAATGACTACAATGCCAATATCAACAAAAGCACACGCATTGGCTGTTGGTGCTTTTGCGAACTCAAATATACTGTAGGTCCCCTGAACTTTTGTCATATCAGGACACCTCTAATTAAAAGGTGCTTCCAGAGAGTCAGCAGGCCTCCATGTTGGGCTGCAGCGCTTCTCAACCCGAGAGGCCAATAATTTCTGAGGTTATTTCACGGCAAAAACCCCCTCTGCCTTATACTGCGAAATTCTCAGGACTTGTGGACAGCTAGATTTGATGAAAATTCATGCTTTTAGAAGCGTATATATATCTATTAATGCTCTCTCATTGTTAAAATTTGTCACTTTCATATAAAATGCTTTTATTCCACAAACGAGAAGATGAAAGGAGCTCGTCACCTTCATGTGAACCTTTGCTTGGGTTTGGTATGGATGGGAAAACTAGTGCAGCCGTTTTCCATTGTATAGCAGTTCTGTCTGAAGTGTTTTGTTTTTGTGACGGTCCGACTTTTATTTTATTTTTTTCTGTCAACTAATCAGGCTGGAAAAAAAGCATTTTTAGGCCTGCAACACGATGCAATACATTGAGGAAAAATGAGCTTTATTGATCTGAACACTGTGTTCATGTACAGGCAAATTTTTGTTTTTGTCACATTAACCCTCCTGATGGTCTTAAAATATATGAAAACTCTTTGTAAATCATTGATGTTTCCTGTGATAAGGTTGAATAAACTTGGGTTCAGTGTATCATCATGGGTGTGGCCTCCACCTGCCTCTATCCAGGCGCTTTGAAGTCAATATGCAGTCCGTTAGACATCAAATAACTGCGAGTCACACACAGCTGCAGCTTCTTCCTCCTCAGCTCGTGAAAGTATGAAAATGAAGCAGAATTTATAAAAAGAAAAGAAATGGTAGTCAGCTGTTTTGCTCGCCTGCAGCTTTAATTGACGATTGGACCTCTCGGTGTGTCTGATCTCCGCTTCATCCTTGCATCCATTTTTTTTTTAAAGTAGATTTTTGTTTTTGGGATCGAGCCTTCGGTAAGTGTTTCTCTAACTTTACTTGTTACTTCTGTATCTTATTTGTGATTGTCTGTACAATTAACTGACATGCTTTAATTTCTGTTTGGTTCCGCTTGAAACTAAAGCGGTCACACCTGCCGCAGAGATAATTAACTGCATCTGTGCTCGTCTTTTATACAGTTTACGCTGGTTTATTGAATTTAATTGCAAGTTGATTCGGTGACAAGTGCCTACGCCCAATTCTTTCTTTGTTTTCTGTTTCTTTACCTATTCTTATTGATAATTCCAGGACTTTTGGCTAAGAAATTAATTACTTAAGCTCCAAGTGAACAAACTCTAAACACATTTAAATTCTAATGCCTTAAACTTTCTAACTTTTCAAACTGAAGCGAGCACACAAATTTGCTTCTGAAAATTTAACCTTTTCTAGTTTAACTTCCAAGTTAATTCGGTGACCGTGCCCATACGCCCACTTCTTTCTTTAAGCCATGCCTGTATCGATCTGCTTCTCGCTTCTTTTGAAAGCATGTAAGCAACTTGATAAATTAGTAACTTGACAGAAATGGCATAATATGAATATTTATTTCAGTTTTCGATCTAATATTCCAGGTTCACAGACTCCCTCTGTGTGCTGTTCGTTGTGAAGCTGTCGAGTCACAGTCAGGCCCCTCAGGGATGAAACCCCTTTGTTGTTCAAGTTTACCCAGACGAGGATTTGCCTCTAATTAAACACTTGAGATAGCAAAGGTGAGTGTGAGCGCATCCCAGGAGTGTGGCAGAGATTAGATTAGCCTACCTGTTTATAAGACCACATCTCCTGTTGCAGATAAAGTTATTACACTACAGGGTTTCATTACAGAATCACATAAGTATTAAGCCTTTTAACTGCACAGGCCAGTCCACTAAAAACAACCAAAAAACACATCTTATTTATATATGTTGGATCTTTTCACGCACATGCAGTTTTAGCCCACCCAGAATTAAATTATGGGCTTAAATTATAGAAAGTGACTGTTAACACTCTACTGCAGCTATCGTGATGAGGAAGTGGTTTATTATCACCACAGTCGTCGCCCCCCGCTGAACGCCACAATACATTTCCATGCATCTCATTTCACCAATAGGCTTTGCATAGATCACTCATTTTGAAAGTATAACAAAATGTGCTAAATGTCAAAGGGGGAGAATGCTTTTTGAAGGCGACTAAGAAATCTATTTGAATAACACATAGAACAAGTGGCATCTAAATTTGAAATGGTATTTGTCTATGGGTTTATGCATAGCTTTTGTTCCATTTTATTTCAAACCTAAAATGTTATTCCAAACAAAATAGGCTATGGTTTCACTCATTTAATCAGTTAAGTTATTGTGTAAATTGATCATTTTACAATAAGAATCAGTAGATTACATTATTTCTTAATATTTAAAGTATGTACTGCAAAACAAAATGTAGCAGGAGAATGTTAAATTGATTTTATTTGTGTGAACACTATGGACTTTTCTGGTGAGCAACACCACACTAACAAAGAATGCCATTTTGTGTGTCTTCTCTGGGACAGCACACATTTGTGTTACTTTTCAACACAACATGAAGGAATGACAATACATTTAAACACAACATATGCTGTTTTTAACATATCTTATGTTTAGAAGTAACACAAATGCGTGACACAATGACACATCTTTTTTAAAAGTGCATAAAATATCACATGAATACTGAACTTTTTGCTCTTAAACATCAACCAGCCATGTTATTATCATTTTTATTTTTTTTTTTACAATTTGCAGCGTTTGTCTTGACAGTATGCTGCATCTATGTCCAGATCACATCAGTATTTTTCCTATTGACAGGTCCACCCACTGGTTGCCAGTCTGCGTTACCCGCAGACCAGATCACTTTCCAGGAAGTTCTCTCCTGAAGCGATGACCTCACTCTAGGAACGGCCCGCCAAACAATTTGGTTCACTTTTCTGCTGGTTTACTTACCCGGAACCAATGAGGCGTTTTCAAGCCCTCATTGCTATGGTTCTCCTCAGCAGTTTAGTCCTGATCTTCTTCTACTCCACTCTGAACCTACAGACCACCTATAGTCGTAGGGCTTTGCCGGAAGACATCCCGAAGCAGACCACCCTGCCGGCCCATGACAGCGACGTTACACCCCAAGACCCCCCGTTAGACTCCAAGCGGGGCAGCACCGCCACCCCTCACCCTGATGTCCACAATGTGTCTCTTTCTGCCAGCTTCAGACAGGCCGTCCCTCAGAACGGAGCCTACTGGAACCGCCTGCTGCACTCCATCCTCAGGCGGCTGGACAAGGGGGATTATACCTTCAGACACGATGCGAGTTGGTCTTGGTGCAAGGAGACGAATCAAGAGCTTCTGCAAACAAATGTGCACGACTTCACCTCCTACCCCATGTTGCACCGGGACTTTTTGCGAGCCATGAACTGCAGATTTCCTCCGACCCTGATTGACCAACCCAACAAGTGCACATCCAGCGAAGAGGAGGCAGACCACCAGACCTTCCTCCTTTTTGCTATCAAGTCAAATCCTAGGAACTTTGTGCGGAGACAGGCGGTGCGGGAGACTTGGGCGAGAGAAGGGGTGTATCAGAGTGGACTGAGAGTGCGCACTGTGTTTCTCCTGGGTAGCTTAACACTGGATGATCCTGATCTCGGCCCGCTGCTGTCGTTTGAAGCGAAGCGGTTCGGAGACCTCCTTCAGTGGGACTTCCACGAATCCCTTTTGAATCTGACACTCAAACTGAACGTGTTCCTCGAATGGTCGCTGAGAAACTGTCCTCACGTCTCCTTCGTCTTCAGCGGGGACGATGACGTATTTGTCAACACACCTGCGATACTCGGCTACCTGCAGTCTCTGGAGCCTTCGAAGGCCTCTCAGTCCTACGTTGGACACGTCATCAGCACGGCCACTCCCGTCAGGGACCCCAAAAGCAAATACTACGTTCCTCTGAGTTTCTACGATGGCCCATACCCTGCTTACGCTGGCGGAGGCGGTCTCCTCATCTCGGGAGCGTTGCTGCAACCCCTGTATCACATCTCCTACGTCATCCCCTTCTTCCCCATTGATGATGTCTACACTGGGATGTGCTTCAAGGCTCTGGGAATTTCTCCTGTGTCACATAAAGGCTTTCATACCTTTGATGTGCCGGAGCAGGACCGTGAGAACATGTGTGTCCATAAAGATCTGATGCTGATTCACCAGCGCACCCCAGAGCAGATTAAGAGGCTGTGGAAGGGCATTCACAGCCCGTTGTTGACATGTTGAGCTGACTTGGCGAACAGGACTGTTTAGCAAAGCACGCAGAAATACGGAAGGGGTAAAGCTATGTGTGACACTGCGTCTTTACTGCTTCCTCATTTGTCCCCACAGTCCACATCCTGAAAGGACTCAGGAACGTGTAGCATGAAACACGCAAGCCTGACAAGCTAATGCAAAGCTGTCCTGTTAAGAAATTCTAATAAAAGATTGATTGGGCTGAGTGGCATGTTGTAAAGACTACAGAGGTCATTTTCAACCTTGCAAAGCTGAAGAAACGTTCAAGACAGCACCATCTTTTTCTTATTCCAGCCTGAATTTAACATGAGCCTGTGGATTTTCTACACTTCGACATGAGGACAATAACTTTTTAAGTGTTGCGGTTGGAAATGTTTCACTTCCAAGTCATCTTGAAAACACTGTTTAGATGTGAGGGGAAAATAGACTGTTGTGATGGACCTCAATTCCTGCCAATATTGAGTTTGAATAAAAATAACAATGGAAATGCCAAGTCTTTACTTTATTTGCCTTTCAGACATCAGGTAAAGTTTCATATTTTTTCCACAAAACACCAAACATTTAAATTTACAGGAAGGGTGTACAGTTGACTGATTTTAAACACGTAATGTAACAGCATTACTGTAATGCCAGCAAAACAAATCCATCTAAACGTTAGGTGTGTATACTTAAAACCTTTAAAAAGGGGTTAATTCTTCTCAAAACATCACATTTAATCAGACACCTCAACAATACAGAAAGGAAACTGTTAAATACCATAATCACTGAAGAGGACAGCTACTGTAGTTACTCATCTAATTGGACCGATGTCCAAGGAGAGGGAACATACACAAAAGTGGTAGAACTTTGAGGCCAGTATTTATTGCTTTAATTGTACACTTAACCTGTGAGCATATGCATTCAAACTGTACCCGCGCCTTCTGCTGCATTTGAAAAAGAACCTAGATGATCCTGATATGGGAAATATACGATGATCACAACTAGCGTTTACAGAAGAGTGTCATTCTCTTCACGTAAGGCACAAAACCCAGAGGCGTGTAGTAGAATGTTTTGAAGAACGTCACCATCACCTTACCCTCCATATTGTGCAGAAAAGATGATGGGTGTCATATCAAAACTATATATCTATGCATACAGTAAAAGGCGTGCAACAGTCTATCCAAATCCCAAGACTCTCTCACCCACTCCCGTGTCTGTGCACCAGATTTGCTCCATCCTGATGGTGCAATTATTTATCATACAGGTCGAGTGGGTAGTGCTCTTTGTACTGCTGCACGTGCCTCCACATTGATTCTTTCTGCTTGTTCAGGCCGGGTGTCATCTCCTGGTACACGTCGGAGAAGAGCAGGTCGGGCTTGGGCTTCTGGCGCTTCTCGGCCCTCTCGAACGCCTCCATAACCATCTTGCGGGACTGCTTCCTCCAGCTCCTCTCGTCGTCCTCGCTCCACCAGCTGCGGGCGGTCATGTAGTGTCTCAGCCTGGAGATGGGATGGTCCTGCTTGTCCCAGTAGTTCACCTCATCCACCGAACGGTAAGCGGAGCTGTCGTCACTGGTGCTGTGGTGGCCGATTCTGAAGAATGGACGGCATTCAAGTTAATCACTGTATAGTTAATAGAAGGCAGGACTGAAAATCAGTGTTGCAAACAACTGCTCTAATGACCAACAGAGGACTTTGTTGACTTTGATCAAACTAGGTCAATATGTTCCTCCCTTCATGACTGTTCTTGGTCAAGGTCAGGAACTAAAACTCTTTGTACTAGTAAAAATGGCATATACCTGCAAGCTCTACCTACAACAGAAGGCTTTGAGTTATGCACGGCCCTAATGTAATGACATTCAGAAAGTTTTGGCCATCCTGTGCTCAAGCAGATTCAGATACACTTAGTGTGCAATCACACTTCCAGTTTTTGTTTTCTTTGGTCTGACCATTAGCGGAAAAAAAATTATGGGGCCATTATTGTAGCAGAACTATTTGCAAATGTGTGTGGAGAGTTGTGTAACTGTTTCTCAATCTGTGTGTGCGTAATTAGATTTGTAAATGTGTAAAAAAAAATCAGATTTGTAAATGTGTAAAAAAATCTCCAAATCTGTATTCAGATTTGGAGATTTGTCTACACATTTACAAATCTGATTACGCACACACGGATTGAGATAGTTACACAACTCTCCACACACATTTGCAAATAGTTCTGCTACAATAATGGCCCCATAAAAAATGCTTTGTTGCATTTTTGTGTTTGGTTCATTTAGGTTCATACTGTCCTATTCCAAGTGAACCAGGGCTTGGAAACAAAAGTCACATGAGACACAAGTGGCTCGTTTATTGGACAGAGTTTTGGTAACCTGTCATTCTGCCAGGTTAGACATTTTGGCAGGAAATCTGACTCCAGTCCCTGTAACTTAAGCTAAGCATGATGGACTTGTCTGGGCTGTTTGCTGTAATTTACCTTCTCTGGTGTGCAGACGAGTTATGAGGAAACAACTGAATATGAGCATCAGTCCAGATTGTGGGTTGCCCTCGGTTGGTTTTGTAATACAAGACTTTCCTTGCATGAGGAACTGCTGGCTTTCAGATGTCAACATCAGTCTCCTTATAAGTAAAACCTTGAATTGTGGGTTGTTTCCTGCAGGTGGTTCAGATTATGTTCCAACCCCTAACAAGTGAATCACAGTTCGCTTGGTGAAGAACAGAGACCTGTGTTTTGAGGTGGTGTCATTGTGGTTATTTGATGCGCACCCGAGTACGAATGGCATTGTTCTCACTTGCCTTAACGAACTGAAGTTAAGAAATGTACGCTCCAAAGTTAAAATAAACCACTCCAAACATGCCTGGTGTGAACCCACTCTGAGAAAGTCATTGGGACCACGACATCAAAACTTCATATAGACAATCTTACCTTTCTACCTGCTTTTAAGTTTGACGCTTTATTTCAATGCAGCATTTTTTCTTCTCCGGATACAAAGCTCAGTATGTCCAAGTAAAAACACTCTGCAGAGTGCATTGTTATTAACTGCACACCTTGGACAGTATCATACAAAAAAACAGTGCTGCTAATTTAACTGTGCCAGACTAACATTATTTTCTCTTTGCTTACTATTCTTCTAATAAGCAACTTTTTTGCCTGATAGTTTAAATATTCAATGGTATCTCAAAACCAAAATGCTGCACCCCCAAACACCAAGGCACTTTGATGCTCTATCTATTGCTATAACTGATACAGTATGTGCTCAAAAGAATATTTTTATGTTAATAACGTTACCTACAGCAGTGCAAGTCAACTAGTATTTGAGGGTTGTGTTGTGCCCTTTGCAGTTAACCCACAAGGAATGAATGTTGCACTTCACAAACCAAACTGCTTTTGCAAGATATATCTTGTAACTACAATAGTGGCTTAACAGAGTTACTTCTTACATTCATACAGTGTTTAACTGCAGCAGATCAAGTTCACATCGTAACTGATGCCAAGTGCATTAGTGGATGGTTCACTGGAATACTAGTAGTTAATTATTTATAATGGTGATAAAAACACTACGTCAAAGTCATGCAGTTGCCTGAATTTGTTAACACCCTTAAACACCAAACTGCTTGGCTAGTTTTATCTCAAAACTAATATCGTCACTGAAGAGAATATTTTTTTATGCCAATCATGGCATAATAAAGAAATATACTGTAGAAAAGGCCACAAAGTTATGAGTTAGAGTATTAAGTACTGTTGCCCATATGGGGCTTCTATGTCTGATGTGCTGTTAGGTATCTGTTTATTCAGTGCTGGTAATTTTATAGGGTGAGCCAACCCACATGATGCCGTTATATCGTAACTGATGTCACGCAGTAAAAAGTCGTGTGCTTCAGTCAAGTGATGGGCTACGTTTGTGCATTGCAATAACTTTATTACAAGTGATCTGTGTGTGAATGAAAGAGTCAGTATTTATCCGCTGCATTACTTGTGGTATCGTATTTCCTTGTGTTGATGCAGCTATAGATAACTTCTGTTAGCCAATGTGAAGGAGAAGTTGGAGCTTGCCATGTGAATATGTCATGTCGAGTTCAAAACATGTTCATACATTTATTACCCGTTATTGGTACTGTTAAGAGTGGTTTATGATTGAGCTAAAATACGAAGTGGTTAGTGTCAAGTATTAGCAGTAACTTAACACAGTGTTAATATGTCTGAGAAACCCGTGTAATGAGTGTTTTGGGTTTGTTTTTGTTTCTGTGATAGTGTAAAGGAGAGAGAGAAGTGTAGCCATTTTATTACTTCCTCTGTTTACAATTACTGTTTATACTAGGTTGGTAATATTATGCATATTACTGCATATGGGTGAAATTAATGTATGTATACGTTTTGTTATCCTTCATTCAGTTGTATTTTGTTATTCTTTCTTTATAGGAAACCACAACCATAACCACAACCATAACATCCAGTTGTTATTGCATGAGCACTGGAATACCTGTATGTGTTGCTGCAAAAGGAGAAGTAAAGAAAGGAAGTAAACCGCATATCTACTTCTCTCGGAGAACACACCTCCGGAACGGAAGTGACGAAAGCAAGCAAACGACGAGGGCTGACAACGCCAGTGCCATTTGCAACTTCTTATCAGACATATTCTCGATTAGAAGTAGCGAAACCGTCTGTGATGAGCGAGAGTGGTGTGAAAATGGTAAGCAAACGCTGCTTTGTTTACGGTTTGTATATCCGCAGTCCTAGGTCTTCCGGTTTCCCTTTTTGAATGACAAATACAGACTACCGCCACCTGCTGGTATGGAGAGTTATTTCCCCTCACGCAGGTGCAGAACGTACGTGCTAGTTGGCCGTTGGCTGTAGTCTTTGCGGTGTGTTCAAGTGCAACTTTTTGGACCAGACGCAGGCGACGCAACAGTCGGCCTTCGTCGCCGCTGGTTCTTTGATGTCGGTTTGGTGTGTCAGGGCCTTCAGTGGTGTTCCGGCCGACACCCCGGGGTGAACCTAGTGACAAACACCGAACTAACGCCCAGTCTGAGCATATTATTATTATCTCCACTATATATACTGTAAATCAGATGATGATCATGCTGTCCTTATTGCCCAGACCTTGCTTGCTTTTTTCCCCAATCCTGTGACGAGTTGGATTTGGGAATCACAGACTCCCCGAGTTCTAGCACCACGCAGCCACCCCCAAATCTCAAGACTGAAAAATCAGTTGTGACAGTCAAACCTTAGCTATAATCAGCCTACATGTCACGTGGCCTGAAAATGCAGACGGTCATTCACAATAATCACTCAAACATCAACTAACCTGTAGGTCATCGCCTCAATGAGGAAGGGCTGGTTCTCGGCCACGGCTCGGCGGCGCGCTTCTTTTGTGGCGTTGTACACAGCAAACACATCGTTACCATCGACACGGATCGACATCATGCCATAGCCTGGACCTCGAGCAGCTGTTTAACCAGGGAGAGAATGGTGTGTTCATACGGGCAGCATGTTCTCTCAATCATATACTGCAGAAAAAAATAATACCAAGGCCTCTCTTACCGATGCCGTCTCCTCTGTACTGCTCGTTAGTGGGGGTAGAGATGGCATAACCGTTATTACGACAGAAGAATATCAGCGGGCACTCAAGGGTGGCAGAGAAGTTGAAGCCGGCATGGGCATCCCCTTCGCTGGCTGCTCCCTCTCCGAAATAGCAGATAACAGCGCGGTTCATGTTCTCTCTCTTGAGTGCATACGCCGCTCCAGCCGCTAAAACAGAAACAGACATACAGTACATCACATATGGATGTATTGTTACAGTGGTATATACTTACAGACTGGAGAGGTTAACACACAGGTGTATACTTTGTAGTTGTCAAGGTTAGGGATAAGATGGAGAGGAAGAAGTAACAGTATTAATTCAACTTATATACATATAGCACTTATCTAAAAACTGAGGGAGCTAAGATATACTTCCACTCAATGGTTCTCTCCCACATCACCTATTGTATGATAAGTTGGTCTAATACACACGCTACAGCCTTAAAACCACTGGAATCATTATACAAGCAAGCACTTAAAACTTTAGACAAGAAGCCATTCAGTTTTCATCATTGCCATATTCTAAAGAAGTATAATCTGCTCAGCTGGGAAAACCTCATCAAATACAAAAATGTCTGCCTAGTTTACAAGATTATGCATGGTTTAGCTCCTCCTCCTCTGTCTGGCTTCATCAACTTCAAATCTACCTCAAACAGAGCTGCTAGAGGTGCAGCTAGGGGGGACTGCACAATCCCACTCAGAAAAACTGTATTTAGCCAGGCCGTCTCTTCCTTCAGAGCATCACATCAATGGAATTCAGTACCACGATCAATTAGAGAGTCCCCATCCTATTATTCATTAAAGTGTAACGTTAAGAAATGGCTTATTGAGAACCAACAATGTCAACACTGATGCTGGTTTTATCCACCTTTAACATGACTGTACTCATACTGTACCTGTATCATCTACCATTGGATTTTGTCCGCTCATGTTGTTTAACTGTATTGTATACGCTTTTTATCACAATGATGTTTTTTACTATTGTATGTTTTATTTTATTATTCTAGGATGCCTAACAACATCAGGCAAAGGGACTGCCGATGAAAACTAGCCTTTTGGCTAACTCGGGTACATTTACATTTGTTTGAATGTTGATTAATGTACATTGTCCCTTTTCAAATAAAATAAATTGAAATTGAAAAACAAGTTTACAAGGTGCTTTACAAAAGGGCAGCAAAACAAAAACGGTAAAGCATATGAATATACATGACATGTGAGACTTAAGCTCACCCTGGGGGATCTGTGTGGCCAGAGGAGAAGAGATGGTGACAAAGTTGAGGTCCTTGGAGCCGTAGTGGACGGGCATCTGCCGGCCCTTGCCGAGGTCGTCAGCGTTGGCGTAGCACTGAGCCATGAACAAATCCAGCGGAAAACCACGGTACATCAGCACTCCTACAGGGCAGCACAAAAACATTTAATATTTATTATAACAATAATACTGAGATTTACTGAGATCTATGGCGTTTATTATTATGGTTATAATATTAATAATCATTTTAATTAGGGCTAAAAGACAAAAAATGTAATTGTGATTATTTGACAGAATATTGCAATTGTGGTTTAAACTGCGATTCATATCATTGCATGTTTTTCTTGTCATTAATTTTTGGAACTTTAAAATTGTTTAAAGAAAAGTTATTTTGTTAAAAAGGGATGATGAAAGGTTTTCACCAATATTGTGCTTGATTCATGGACCAATGATTACCCGCAGCACTAAAATACCTTGTTCAGAAATCCATTTTGGATGCCCCTCTCTCTTAAGAAATTAATTGCAGCCTCTGGAAATTGCAGAAGTTCATATTGCGCTTTCGATTTTTTCCAACTAATTGTTCAGCTCTAATTTTAATCATCATAAATTTTTCAAAACAATGTTACAGAGTGCTATTTTGAAACAACTGTATTTGATACAGTTGAGATAACAACAGTCATGAGAATACATAATCATTACAACAAAATTGTTCAGTATAAAATTAATACAAAAGTAAGTGTTTAAAGGGATTTGTGAGCTTCCATATAAAATGACAATATGTTTATAGATCAGAAACATAATGCTGTGCAATCCACCAACAACCACCTGCCGTCTGATCCTTACCAGCTTCTCTGTATTGACCGAACACCAGGTCACTTGGGTCGAGAGCAGCAGCACTACCGATGTGAGTCCCCTCTTCACCGTAATTGGTCATGTAGAAGGAGATCCGACCCTTTAACAGAAAACAAATTAACATTTCCTCACGCTGCGCTCTGCTGTCCACGGTTATACCAGGAGGACGTAGCTGAGAAGTCTTACCTGTCTCTGAGACTCATACAGAATCCGATCCATTGTGTTGAGCATAGTCATCTTCTGGTAGAAGTTTAACACAGTCTCTTTGGAGAGCTGAGCAGGAGAGAAATAGCCATATGTCCTGATATTAAGGTCAAACAAATGGATTCACAGCATGAAATGTTATACAATGGCTTTAACGGTTTAGGAGTGGAGGTTATAGTGCCACTATACACCAGCCCGCTATACCTGTGGGTCTTCAGAGGGGTTGATGATCTGGCCCTGCCGGTCCATCACCCGGTACACTGGGATCCCAGCGATGACATTGGGCTGGATGAACTCAAGGTGATCCACGAACTCAGCCGAGGCTCCAGGGAACTGAGGCTTTTCCATGGAGGAGTCAAAGGGCTGCTGTCGGTGCGCCGCCTGAAACATTCAATACAAACATAACACTGATGATGACGACAGCACAGTGCAGTGGCAAGGACAGCCAGAGGCCCATTCTAAAATAGACACAGCATAGCAAGATTCAACTTTCTCTTAATAATGACATCGAGAAGAAAGACATGGAGCTTATCAGTTGAGTGAATGAGAGACTGACATTGTGGATACTGTGACTTTACCCAGGGTGATTTTACGGGACGGTGGCCAAATTATCTGTTTTGGAAATGTTGCCAAAACAATTATTAAAACACATTTGACTTTAAACGATCAATCAGATGCTGAGCCCACGAAACATTATTTTACCATCTCCAAATATGACAGATGTTTATCTATTGACTTCAAGTTGAAGACGGAAGTGTTGTCCGCACACCCCTTCGTTGGACCAATCGGGATGTTGCTAACTAGCTAAGGCATGATGTTAGCTAGCTAACATGAACTGCCCAAGGACTGCCTTTGAAAAATAAAGTCACAACACACGCTAGGTGCAACAAAAGCAGTCATTAGTTGATCATTAATAGCGAGACCATAATTTAATTCTGAAACACTTCACAATAACTAAATAATAAGTATGTAACACTGGGTTAGATAAACTGGAACAGATAACGTTAGCTTCAGCTAGGCAGCTAGCTAGCTAACAAGCTAACGCGATAACTGAAAAAGTCAAGCGACCTTTTCATTTTTTTTAGCTAGCTGACTGCTTAATGTTGCCCGTTCAGAATAATGCATAACGTTACTGTAACTCACACTGACTCTGAAGGCCCTCTGTTGAAGTAGCCTGGACGCCTTCAGTCCTGTCCGTTGACGAATTGCATGGAAGCATATCCCATACATTTTGTTCATACTGCTCACAGCCGCCATCTGTCAGCCCGACTCGTTTCTGTTCCTGGACAGTTAGCTTGTCAGTAGTTCTGCAGTACAGCTGGTAAAATCGTGCAGAACACTAACAACAAGCGTTTGACCTTCTTCCCTGTAGATCTGCAGCAGTGCAATCCCCACACACAATCACACTTGTCAGTTCATGGAGTTCCCCACTCACCAGGGTTAAGCCGACCAGAATCAACAACAGGACCTCCGGTGAAAACCTTCAAAATAAAACTCAAATAGACAAACTGCCAAAGAGAAAATAAATAATGTATTGAAAGATATTATATTTTTAGCCTCCAATTTACCCATCCATAAGGCCTCTTTCATAACGAAATACCCTGAACTATAACACAATATTAGTACCCTATCCATTAATTCTATACAGCTATAGCAATTCAGTGCGATTCAACCGAATATTTACATATGATTTTTTTGTTCTGTTCTTGCCACTAAAGCATATAGTGGAAGGTAAACCCCAACAATATGATAATATAATAATATACTCAATAATATAATACTTCCATGGATAAACCATCCTAAACCCAGCTAACCCACCTAATTTTTTTTTGTTCTGTTCTTGCCACTAAAGCATATAGTGGAAGGTAAACCCCAACAATATGATAATATAATAATATACTCAATAATATAATACTTCCATGGATAAACCATCCTAAACCCAGCTAACCCACCTATTTTTTTTTTCATTTATTTAATAATTTATTCATTTATATTGGTGGTTGTGATGCCTTATGATGATCCCTGACTGGAGGTAATGGTTTACCCACCTTTTTATTTAAAGTTTTATACTTTTATTTTGAAGGGAGACGCGTCTAACTTCCGGTATAACTGTGTCTGATACACTGTAAAAAAAAAATAAAAAAATTTGATAATACTTCCATGTCTGACTGGTTTGAGTCTTGGAAGTTTTATATTATATTTGACCAGGCTAGAAAAGGAAGACACTGTGCTGCATTCAAAGACTGTAATCCGGCTTTTGATATTTGAAGCCGTCTAACATGTTTTCTGTAGACTTTTGGTTCCTTATCAGTTTTTCCACTGAACACACCGCACTTAGTCAGTTCATGTTTTACAGAATACCAAACACTGCAATGTCAACCACAATGAAACAAGCCAGCCAGTAGAAAAAGTAAATAGGGGCTTTGGTTATCAAACCAGTTTAAAATCCTGACACTGTTGCTCATAGTCGGTGCTCCCTATAGGCTGAATAGGCAAATGCCAAGGGCCTCATGCATCCTTTAATTTATTTTTTCTACTTTCTTACCACTCTTACCATTCTTATTGGATACATTCCGTGCCAATGATCATAAAACCAATCAAAAGCTCTGATTCAGGGGAGGCCCCCCCCTCCTCCAGCAAGAGATGGATCTTATTGGCTGAGGCCCTTGAAAGCCCTCATTTTAAGCTCATGTTCACACAAGGGGAGAGACACATTCACCTTTGAATTTATTACATTTTATTTTGATATTCATGTGCTGTATGTTATGGTAGTTAACAAAAATACAATGCTTTAAACACATTTTTACTCATTTTTTATTGCTTGATGGTGGGTAGGGGGCCTCCACAGAAAATTTTGCCTAGGACCTGCAGCAGTTTAGAGCTGGCCCTGCTTTTGCTACAGAGTTTCAACAGTGTTTCTATTGAACTTCTGTTCTATCATCTACATACTATTATGAGAACACTATGGGAAACTGAAGAAACTGGTGGTTATCATCAAAGCTTATTATCCCTTCTCTACTCCAATACTCCATTAACCTCTTATTATCACTACGGTTACTGTAGTAGTAGTAGTAGTAGTAGTAGTAGTAGTAGTAGTAGTAGTAGTAGTAATGGTGGTAGTTGTATTATTAATATTATTATTAACTTGATTTGTAAAACACTTTAAAAAAAAACAGAGTTTACAAAGTGCATTAACAATCAAATTAGGCAAACATCAAACTCATAAAATAAATTCAAGCAAGTAAAACAAGAAGGCAAGAGGGTTTAAATAATAGTAAATAACACGAAGATAAAAGACATCACATAAAAACAAGGATGCAAGGAGCTGCAGTTGGAGCGTTTCGGGATGCATCCTTTCCTACATCGAGGGTGCTGATGTCATCACTAAGCGGCCCCAATCTGCACAACACATTACGTCATACGCTCGCGTCTCAACTTCACCGAACAGCACGATGATGGAGGTCTGCGGCGCTTCAAACGTTTCACTGAGGGAGTTTGGCTGCGAACAGAGTTTACTGTCCCGACCCGACGGCTCATCATCCTTCATCCAAGGTAGTGAGACAGAAAAACACGACTCGAACCCGTCCTTTACGGTAGTAGGAGCCGGACTAGTCTGTACTTTATACCGGGCAACGTCAGCCGAGGCTATTTGCTATAGTGCTTCCATGATTTGCACTCACACAATGCTTTAAATTAATGACAAAATCCTCCGTGCAACAGCAAAAATTCAGTAAAGACGATCTGGAAGTGAAACGTCAAGCACTGAATGTTTGTTTAAGGATTTTACCATTAGCTAACTGTCCTCAAAGGCAGTTTGTAATTCACTGTAGATGGAGCAACTCCGAGTTTGGTCTCTTCTTGATGACATCACAGGTTAGGGCTTTGGTTCTCTGGTTTGCTCATTTTCACTCATTTTAAAATATTTGTGTCTAAGTTCTACAGAACCAGATACACCAGACACACCTGGATTTGCATGTAGTGATTTCAAAACAGATTTTCTCCCCCCCAAGTTTGGGTAGAAAGTCATGGGTCTTGTTTTTGCTGGGTAAAACTTTGTGGAACCCGGGAAGTCCTCTACTTACAAAAACACATGTATCCTGAATGTTTTGTAGTTGTTAAACCCCTGACACCCATTTCATTTCCTCAATATCAGGCCTGTCATTTTATGATTTTGCAGTTTTGGCTTATCAGCGATGGAAAGTTGCAACCGTGTTGAGGAGTCAGTCAGTGAAAATGATTATAACTTTTTTATATCTTGTTCATTTTGTCAGTTTCCTAATGTGTGGCGGGTCATTGCAGATGAACAAGACTCAAAATACCCCTGGCTTCTACATCATAGTTTTAAAAAGGGAAAATGACTTTCTGTGCGATGAACTCTACCTCTAGTGAACTGATATTACATGATTTGGAAACTTGACTTGTTCACTACCCAAAAAAAGTGGAAAGTTTATATTTCAAAATGAATGAATTGTTCATTAATTACACCAGCTGGCCTCTATCAATGTCTGTCTTAAATTATTTGATTGAATTATTTGATGTTTCAGTACTCACCTTGTCCTGTTCAGATGCTCCATCTGCAATTTAACACTACCATGATTCAACTCCTAAGTTTTTGCTCCATCTAGACTGATTTCCTGTTCTTACTAGGGCAATAATTCAATATTATCGTCTTTCAGTGGAATCATATCGTGATGATATGAAGATATTTTGATATTGTGACACACAATTCTGCTGTTGAATTGATGATAACATTTTATTTTATTTAAAAACTCTGACAAAATGAACTATGAAACATTTCAAGGAATATTACTTGAAAATGTCAGTTTTGTTTGACATCACATTTAACATTACCATTCAGTTCAATGCAATGAACATCAACTTGATTATTTAACATGTGGTTTTGCATAACATGAGCCATATTGTGATATATATATATCGATATCGAAGAAAATCCTTATGATTATCGTGTTATTGATTTCAACCATATGACCCAGCCCTAATTCTTACTTGTGTAATTGTGCGTATTTTATTGTATATTTATTTATATATTCAATTCAATAATGCCCTCTTGTGTTTTTCTGAAGGAGACACCAGTGTGCTGGCTGGAGTTTACGGACCAGCGGAGGTGAAAATCAGCAAGGAGATCTACGACCGGGCGACCATGGAGGTGGTGGTGCAGCCCAAAGTGGGACTGCCAAGTAAGAGCTTCACCGGAGAAACAATCTGCTGTGGTTCATCTATCTGTTGGGGAGTCCAATGCAGTTTCTGAATTTTGCTGAGTTGGCGTTAACACTCTCTGGGCAGTGCTTCTTGTTCAGTCGATGAGTTTATTTTGTTTCTTCTTTTGTTTTTTATTGCGCTTTGTAGCTTTGTTAAGAAAAGCATTTTGCATTTTAGTTATTTTTGTTGTCATTTGATTATTCCACATTGTACATTTACGTGGCTCAGAGTGAGGAGGCACGTTCTTAACAGTGCTACTAATGGATATGCATACATACATATTGCATACAGCAGTGGTTCTCAACGTGGGGTCCGGGGACCACCAGGGGTCCTTGAGGGGGTTCCAGGGGGTCCCCAGGCAAATAGATGAATTGTTAAACTTCACCATTATTTAATTTACCAGAAGTTAACACAATGAGATAATGTAGAATAATGACTGTTTTGATCATAGTTTCACTTATCTACAGATAGTCATGGAATTCTGGACAAAATCATTATCTAACAAAAAAATATTTTCAGATTTGGCTCTGAGAGACAGAATCTCATCAAATGGGGGTCCGTGGCCCTAATGTGGACTAAATTAAGGGTCTGTGATATGAAAAAGGTTGAGAATCACTGCCATACAGTATAATAATCCTGCTGTGTAAAGGCTGTCTTACCGTTACACACCACAAGGGGGAATCGGTTAGCCAGTTTCCCTCCAGTCTGAACCGAGCATGTACAGCATCTCAACCTTTTGTATGTTTTCTGGGGTTTTTTTTTTTAGGTGTAAGAGAGCGATCACAGGAGCAGTGTGTGCGTGAAACATGCGAGGCGTCTCTGCTCGCCTCCCTTCACCCTCGCTCCTCCCTCACTCTCGTTCTGCAGGTGTTGCACGATGACGGCTCGGTATCCTTTTTAGAGAAACGCAATCTGGTGACGACGGTTCTGTCGCCGTAATGCACACGGGCCTTACTCCCTTTGTGCTGTGAAGTTCATGTTCACATCTGAGATAGCGTCCTCCCGGTGTCACGTCCTTATCTGGCTCCCAGCTGTTGTCTTGCTTCTTGAACGCCGCCTGCATGGCTCTCATGGACGCCGGCCCTGCTATGAGCTGCCTGTTCTGCGGAGTGACCTGCGCCATCGACACAGAGGGTCAAATCATCACAGACCCCACTGCAGCTCAGGAAAAGGCAAGTGCATTGTGTTGTGTTAAAGGAAAAACCCACCCCAAAAACACTTCAACACCGCTATAAAACAGCTACTGGCGATGTGTACCTTGCATTTCTGGGTCCGTTTTGTTCCTTCGACGGTGTATTTTTCTCTTATTCCCCCCCCCTGATAACCGGCCAAGCAGAGACAAGGTGACGTCACGCTGAGATATTTCCAGCGCAGCTACAATGGAGTTTGATAGCAGAAAATATATATCGCTCTCTCTCTCTCTCTCCACCCACACACGTAAGAGCCACAGCCGAATGGAACAATTTCAGGCCCGTTCTCTGGGGGTTGTTGCAAGGCGTTCTGGGAAATATGGGAAATCACTAGCTGAAGTAGAAGTCGACCTGGTAGGTTGAGGGGGAAAGTGGGTACACCAAAAAAAAAAAGGTAAATTACAACACTTCATTATAAAATAACTTCCAGGAATGCGTTGAACATCACAGATTATGATACATAACTGTGTAAGAGTATTCAAGGGCGGATTTTTCCTTTTAATGTTTTGGAGATTTCTGTTCTACATGCTAGAAAAAACCTCACTGAATGTTCTAATTTGTTCCTTTTTTGTTTCCTCTCTGTTTCCAGGAAAGTCGAGCTTTGATGACATTTGCTATTGACAGCACAGAGCGCAGAGTAATGATGTCATCAACCAAAGGATCATTTTCAGTTCATGAGGTCAGTAGATAAATAGAATTTTTTTTTTTTTTTCTTGGGACATTGTGAAATTAAGGCTGATGATCTTGCCTAATGCCTGATTTCAGGGAAGTGAGTTTTTCTTTTGGACACACAGTACAGCTGCGTTTGATTAAGAAATATTTTTGCTCCTTTCACGTTTGCTTTTATGTTCCTGATCACATCTGTGCTATTCTTGTGCCAGGTCTGATGACGACGAGACGTTTTCGGTGTCTTCACTTTACGTGCAGTGATATCACAGACATGTAGTATTTTGCGGAGGTTCTTGATTTGTGTCTCTGTGCTTCCGCAGCTCCAGCAGTGTATAGCAGTCAGTCAGAAAGCATCAGAGAAGATCTTCCAGTTCTACAGAGATTCTGTCAGGCGGCGATACTCCAAAACCCTCTGATGGAGAAAATGGCCTCCCTTTCCCCGTGTTTTGTCGTTTTATTAACAGACCATGCAAACCTTTTTGTTGTAATAAAATATTCAGCAACCATTTTTGGGCTACGTTTGTTTCAGTCCAGTTGTTAGTCTGCTGTGCTGTTCATGGAGGAAGAAGTGAGTGTGTGTGTGTGTGTGTGTGTGTGTGGGTATGACTTAAGTCACTTTCAGGGACACACACCAGACTTAAGACCAGTTGACCAGCCGTGTCCCCAATTGGTAAAAAGCTAATTTTTGGTTCAGTGGTTAAGGTTAGGGTTAGGGTAAGTCTTCAGGAAATGAATGTAAGTCTATGTAAATACCCCAAAAGTGACTTAAGTAAGACTGTGTGTGTGTGTGTGTGTGTGTGTGTGTTTTGGGGGGAGTGGAGGGGGGTTTGAACATAGTTTTGAAGCAAATAGACTGACATGGTGGTTTGGTTATGATGCCTTCATTCAAAGTAAAAGATTGTGGCCATACTCCCAGAGTGCCGATGCAGAATTCTTTATTGTCTTATATTAAAAAACCCGGACGAAGACCGCGTTGCTGTGGAAACGCTGGTTTTTTAATGTTGTAAGACAAAGTGTTCTGCGTCAGAGCTATGGGAGTGCGGCTACAATCTTTTACTTTGAATCTCTGTTCCTGTGGACCGGTACCCCGTTACTATTGGTGTGCGTCCCAACTCCAAGATGATGCCTTCATGAACAATGACATGAGCAAAAAAAACAAAAATCACACTTGCATGTAGAGTTCAAGATGATGTGCAAATGAAAGGCGGAAAGATGAATGTCAAACGAGTGCATTTATTGGGATTCAGGTTTTTTTTTCTTTTTTGTATTTACATATAATTTAATACAAGGATGTGAACTGGGAAAGTACAGTATATCTCATATACTAATATATTCATTTGCCACAACCTTTGACCTTTATCGCCTCACATGAGTTCTGCGCCTCACTGCGTCCGTTCGTTCTCCATATGAGTGAAATCTTAACAAGCCGAGACAGATCTGACCAAGGCCCATCTCATGAAAGCACGATGGGTAAAGGTGTTCATGATGATCATCCAATCTACATTAAATGCTTCCATATAAATTACAAATCCATTGTGGTGATTCAACTGTAACAACAAAGGGGGTTTTGCCATCGACACAAATGCCCAGTGGAGACAGGATTGCTTAGGATTGTCAGAACTGGACGACGGACGGTGTTTAGTGCGGTTTCATCACGGCACACCAACAGTGGACGTCGACAACATTTAGACGCTGAGATTTCACAGGTTGTCAAGTGCTTACATAGATTGGTAGTAGTGACCATCACCTATTATCAACTCAGTCTTGATACAACACTGGTTTTGCGGAACACAAAATATTGAAATTAGAAATCAATAATGGGTGATCCAACTCTGGATTCTATAAAACTATACATCTAAATAGAAAACGTCTTTTTTTTTTTAATTTCCTCAGTGGGACTTCCCTTGTTCAGCGTTTTGTTTATGGCACATGTAAGCTCAAACCAATATGGCAAGAGTTTTTATTTATTTATTTGTTTTTTTTTATCAAAGCTATTCTTGCAATCAGTCAAGACCAAATGAATGAAGTTGAAGCTCGGAGCAGGTTTGACATGGCAAAGTGCAAACTCACCATGCAGGGTGTTTTTTTTTTTTTTTTTTTTGCTGTGACCAAAATTAACTTTTAACTCACTCATGCATCAGATGGACGAGCGCTGCGTGTCTCATCCAATAGGGTCATCGGTTGCAACATTTTGCCCCGGGTCATCAAAACAAAAAGGGGTGTTAACAGTGTTTGCCTACGCACGGTGACACGTCTGACTGGAACACTTCGTTCTCTAAGTTTGCGTTACTGAAAGCAGCGAGTGTCTTGAGGATTTCAAGTCCTGTGTGTTGGGGAGGAGAAAATAGCAGAGTCTATATTTGGGGAGCGGGGAGCAGCGTCCCGGTTGCTTCTATTAATGGAATAATTCATACAAGCTTCCCCCAGAGTTCTTCCCATGTACTTGCACTTTCCTCTCAGGTCTGCTCCGCTCTGTCTGTGTCATCGCTTCCTCGCGCTCTGTCTTGAAGCGCTTCCTTTATTCCTCCATCCTGAGACACAATGTTACACTTTTGCCAACTTGCATTTCCCTTTTTTAAAACTCTTGAACACATGATTTTTCTGAATAACATTATGGCACTATATTTCATTTAGTAGTTTTGTGTGTTTTAACATAAAGGAACACAGCAGAAACAAAGCAGAATCAGTCCTATCTGCAGGTGAACGGTGTGTGAGTAACGTTGCGTTTAAGCCCCAGGGAACAGGGATTGGTGGGTGTGTTTGTGCGGTGGCTCCCTGTGGGTGTCCCGCGCTAGAGGTGGGCCTCAGGCGGCTCGTCAGACCCTCCCGCAGCGAGGTCCATCAGGATTAGCTGCTGCCACGTCCTTGCTGTGCCCTTCTCGTAAATCTGCAGACTCCATCACCGATGCCACCTCTTCGCTCCTCCCACCGCAGACAGGACCGCACACTCCCTCCCTCTCCCTCCACCTCCCATTACTCATCCAGTGTTTGTGATGGTGAGATATCTACAATGCTGTGATAACGTCCGCTTTTTGTTTTTTAAAAGCTTTACATGTGATGAGTTTCAACATGATATACCCACTGTTGGGGGGAAAAAAGTGACACCTATCCGTACAAAATGACGATTACCACAGAATTAAAAGATGGAAGCTAACTTAAGTCCTTGGTTGACAAACTAATAACACTTACAGACTGAATCGTTTATATTCTAGGTTTTTCTTCATGTGTGACGAACATCCTTTGAGTAATTCCTCCTCATCATTGAATTATGTCCTAATCCAATTATGAGTGATTATGATCAATACACTGCTCTCCAGCTGTGTTTGCACAGTCCAGTCTAGGCTTCTCCATCTCTGTGTAGGTGAAACATGTATCCAGACAGGGGTGGAAGGACAAAGATTGTGATTATTTTTACATTTCCAGGTGGTGTGATGATGGCGTGTGGTGATGTGTATGGATGCGTGGGGTCTACTTTTTTTGTGTATCCTTGCGCAAGGGCTGCTTTTATGGCGGTTTCCCAGACAGGTAAGAAATGAGCGCAGCGATGGCGCAGATGTACGTTATGATCCCAAACACAATGGAAAGCACTGAGAGCCACAGAGCCTGGCGGGATGCCGCGTTCGCCCCCTGAAAATCCCCCTGAGCCGAAGCCTTGTTGGTCTGAGAAACAGAGGAGAGAGGAGAGAGGAGAGAGGAGAGAGGAGAGAGGAGAGAGGATGAAGGAGAGATAAGGATTAGAGGGGGGGGGGAAAAGAAGAGAGAAGGGCATTAGTCATCATTTGTCAATGTCCTCCCTAGCCTCACTTTCCCCTTCCACTCATTCCATTCACACGCTAAGCCCATATTATGCTCCATCTCTGAATCACACCCAGCACTTGAGCCTCATTCATCACTTTCCCTTCCTTCCTTCCTCTCTCCCTCCGTTCCTAGTCCTTGTCTTTGACTCTGACCCCTATTTTAGGTTGCACACAACACTATTGGAAATCTATCACCTTGGGGCTGCTTGTTATGACTCTAATTAAACCTTAACGAAGGCCATTGATCTGATCAAAGGGCCTTTGCAGCTTGCTGCCAGTTAGCTTTGCAAAAGCGTTAATGGGATTTCTCTAGCAGGATGCCTATATCAACTAGGGGCCTCCTGTGACTAGAGATAGAGGTGTTTGGAGCTTTCCACAACGCCGGTGGTAATGGTGACTGATGGAATAGTTGGTGCAGTAACGTTGCCTTTATCCCTTTGACCTGCTCCACGTTTTCACAACCTATTATGCCCTAAAAGAGATTTATAACCTCAGCAAACCACTTGACATTTACGTTTGAGAGAAAATAGCACTTTCAAAGGTGCCTCAAGGTATCACATCTCACCTTCATCTTTGTGCATTTACCAATACATAGCATCTGCTGTAGGCAACCCTTCCACCTGTGGAGAAGCCTAGCTTGGACGTTATTAGAGGAAAGGGAGGTGGGTGAGAATGGGTACAGATATTTGTTTGCTGGTACAGTTTCTCTGGCTGTTTGTTGGTTTCTGGAAGGCTATATTGATTTCTTAATATGTTGGCGCCTTTTGTGTGCCTGTATGCTGTCTGACATAATGTTTGCTGGTAACACGGTTGCTGTGGGTATGTCTTAGTAGCATGTTTCTTAGGATATTGATTTTTCTTAACATGTTGGCTTGTTAGCCTTTGGTTGTTTGTAGCATGCTAGCTGACACATTGTTTGATAGTAGCATGATTGCTCTGGCTGAAAAGAAAGGATATATGAAGTATGAATATCTTAAGACAGGAGTTATACATCTTATGATAGTATAGATATGGTAGACAGAGTGAGCAGTGATACACTGTTCTCAGCTCTCGGTATAATTATTTGCTGCTACAATTTGGTTTCTGAACTACTGAGCAGGCCATTTCAAGCCAGGAGATCAGCCGTCCATTTAGTTAAAGTTATTTTCCTACCAAGATGTGTGGTGACAGAATACTGAATAATTGTTGGTAGAATAATTGTTTCTGAACTGAAATCATTAGTGTGAGTATGAGTAATGTTGGGAACTGGGGATAAGTGTAGGTACTGCTAGCTAGTGCTGAGCCTTCTGGAGGTGCTGTAGGTCTAATTCAACAAAACATGTGTGATGGGAGGAGACCACTTGACCCCAGTGAGCCACGCTCACACACCCAGGATTGTAACATCAATTCCTGTGTATTGGTAAATTCATGGGTGTTGATTCATGCTTTTGTGTGTTGGCTCACACCCCTGGAAATTATTTGTGAATCTAAAATGACCTAAATGTGTGAAACCACAGCTGAACTGTGCCACACTGCACATGACCACATCCTGTCTTGGCCAATCCTTGCGCTTTCCCTGTTTGCATTGTCCAGTTTTGTGCTATTTCAAAGCTCTGGTGGCATAATCCTACAAATCTATGTGTAATCCCTCCCTGTCTAAACCCCAAAGCAATTCCATAATGTCCACACTTGTATTTAAGACACCGTTACCTGTTATTAGTCTAGCACACACACACACACACACTGCAGGGAAAAACAGGAATGATACTTTAAGTTTAACATGCAAAGTCACCGTGAACTACAGTGCCAGTTTGTATTTTTGTCAGCTCAGGATTGAGTGTGTGTACCTTCTGCGATAGGTAGAAGGCAGCGATGCCCAGGGGCCAGAAGCAGCAGAGCATGGAGAAAAAGGCCAGACCCAGGTAGTCCTGAGGGATCATCAGAGGGAAGTTGCTCTCGCTGTCTGTATCACTGAAGTCATCACTGGATGAGTCCTGGGGATGCAGACGGGATGCAGTTAGGTAGCGTTCAATAACCGGTTAGGAGAAGAGTTAGACCTAATGTGGCGGTGTGACGTCGTTGAGTATTATTCCTTTAATAACAAAGATGAGTATGATCTAACCTTGCTTGCAGAAACACAAACTTAATGTTTTATGGAAAGTTAGAAAAATATGGGCTTTTTTTTTTTTTTGTTATGTTGTTTACATGTCCTCCGGAACAATTGGAAAACTTTGCTGGTGCCTGTAAGATAATGTGACTGAATGGGGTTAGTCTGGATGTGCACTAGCTCTGCTGACCGCAGGCGATTCATGACTCATACAGTTTTCTGAAACGGCTGCATATTCAATCTGGCTTCCTCTCTCACTCTGACCCTGTCATATTACTCTCCTTGTGTTATTTCCTGCGCAAAATAATTGTGTATTTTCCAAAGATGCGCATTATGAATAATTCAGCTCCCGTAACATTTGAGCAAATGCCTCATACACCAGCACCCATATACCAGGAAGCCTTTCTTTCTCTGCTTCTGAGATTAAAGGAGATCAGACAAGGGGTGAACCAGAATACAGCATTACACACAGTATTTTAAAGATTAGTTCACAAGGTTATTTTGACGGGTCTGATGTCATTCACTGTGCATGTCTGCCCTGCCGGTCTGGAAATATTCTCTGATGTTACAATTGATCCGTCTTGTCTGGAATTATTCTCTGATGTCAGGATTGATCCGCCCTGGGCAGTTTTTGTTGACATGAAGCAGTTACGGTGGCGGCTCTCATCTCTGAGGAAAAGGGGAAATCTCATCATCGGGCAGAAAGCCAAACACCTGCTCATATGCAAAGTCACTCGGGACGGGACCGTCCTGAATGACGTCCTGAGGTTGTCTCTGCTGCTCTGGGATCATACAGTATTGATCAGCTCCATACTGGAAATTCATCATGGAGAGATAAAGGGGCTCTGGAGCCTGTTTGACTCCTCTAACTGTGTCTTGGCTTTTGAAGTGAAACAAAGGAGATGGAGGCGTTGTTTTGTGTTTCTTTGAGGTCAATGCCAGGTTAAATTCCCACGGGCCAGCGCTTTTGCATCACTGCGCCACGGCCAGCATTCACAATGAGTTTGAAAAAATGTTATTTCATGTGCTGCTCTTTTGTCCTTTTGGAGAAAACTCTTAATGACTATACTAAACTTTGTGGCTGAGCCATTGCTCTTGGTTTTAATGGTGCGTGATATTATATGCATTCTTGTGTGTGAGTGTGTGCGTGTGTGTGTGTGTGTGTGTGTGTGTGTGTGTGTGTGTGTATGGGTGTTTGTCCACATACTTGTGTTCTTAATCAGATGAAGTAATAATCATAAAACAGCCTTCAGCATTGCGGTACACAGTGGATAATTGGTCCTATTCATTTTACCTTGCTGAGAGACTTTCCATAATAATATAAATAACTAGTAGATATTTATACACCCTCAACTCCGAACACTAAACTAGTCTGACATTTACAGCATATTCATATTTATGTTGACTTGCTATTTTTCACAACACATCACGTGACTCTCATAAGCGTCTTAAAGCTAATTTACATTTCACTCCAGGCTGGGCTTTGTTCAGTGATCTATGAAATAGACCTGGCATCCTCTATCGCTACTGTAGTGTCATTACCTGCACCACAGCAGGAAGGGAGCTTTATGTAATCTGCCTTCTTGACAGTAAGCATTCAATTGCTGCCTGCCCTCAAATGCATCGCTCATACGTCTATTTTAAGTTCCTCTCTGATTCCCAAATTCAGTCCCGAGAATAAAAGAACCTGTCTTCCTTTTAATGCAGCACTCCCTGAACCAAACTGCAACAAAAGAGGAGCTGGAAGAAATATGATGATCAGATGTGATGATCAGCAGTGTGGTATTGATTCTCCTCTCTATCTTTCTCTTGGGGCATCACAACATCAGCAGGAGGAGACTGAACTGTCTTGTTTTGTGGCAGACTGCTGCGCACTGTGTTTCTTTTTACATGAGCAGTTTCTTTTATTTTCTCTGCAGTTCTGCCTGTGTTGGTTGATGTTACAGTGTGGAAATGTGGAAACTGTGTTTATTGTCAGAACACAAGAAATTCAAAAAGTTTTCAACATCCTGTCAGTGGGAACCGGGGAGTCTCACCTCAAAGTCGGGAAGCAGGTCGTCCTCGTCGTCCAGGCTGTAGGACACGCTGTGGAAGTCCTGCGTCTCTGCCAGCAGCTTCCTCTCCAGCGTGGAGCCGGGGTGGATGTCCACAAAGGTGGTCTCCAGGTAGTCCTTGCTCAGCAGGGAGTCTGTGTGGCCCCAGATGGGGGCCGGGGGGTAGAAGGACTCTAAGGTGCGTGGTAAGGAGCAGGGGTCCAGTAGCTGCTGCTGCTGGAGCTCAGGACGGCCTCCGCAGTAGCTCCTCCACGCTAGAGGAGGGTAGGCCCGGTCCTCCTCACACCTCACCAAGATGCCCTTGAACAGTCCTGCGGGGGCGGGTCCGGGCCCCGGCCCGGGTGCCCCGCTGTTCTTGGGGCTGTCTCCCAGGAGAGGGTGCTCCAGCTCATCCAGACTCTCCATCCCTCTCTGTGAATACCAGCCGCACAAGAGGCCACCGCATCAACAACCAAATGCAATCTGCAAATCAACCTGCAGAGCCTCTCCCTGAAGAGCGTGCGATGGGTTTACGCGAAAGCGGCTGCTTTGGTGGATTTAGCGGCACAGTGATAATCCATCTTTAATCCAATTCTTTAATTTTTCTCTTATTATAGGCCTTGCTTTCCAGCCCAACAGCACATGCCAGGTTCATGATAGAGTGAAATACTCTTACTCTGCTAGTGCCAGCTCTCTGCTTTGTGCTGTGGGAGGTTGTGCTGAGGTTGCGTTGAAGGGGATTCAAGCTCTTCTCTTTCCCTCACATGTCATGAGCTATTTGTTCCAGGGCTTGATGGCTCAGGGTTCGCCGCTGCCATTTCACATGATTGAGTGTGTCAGTGTTCATGAATATGCTAATGTAGGCTACTTTCTCTCACATACAATATGGAAATGTCAATTCCGATGATGGAGGACCTTGATTAGCACAAGACAGAGGCTATGAAAAACATTGGGCAACGGGTTTTCTCTCTGATTTGCCCTCAGGACCTCATGGAAACTGTCTCTTGCAATAAAATATCAAGTCTTAATCTGAGCACAGTGTCATGGTATTATTGCGCACGCCTTGGACATCAATCGCTCCCCTCTAGGGTAAAAATACTTTTGGATGGAAATGGGCAATGACTCGGCAGTTGAGAAACAATCATAAAGAGAATAACAAAGAAGATTTTCAGTCCGTCATGACGTACAGACTTTTGTTTGTTCCTCTGCACTGAAACTTCCTCCAAAAGCAGGCCAGAGGCAGCGGCCCTTCAGATGACTGAGCTGACACACAGTCGGGTGTTTTGAGGCTTGAGTGTTCACTGCGTCAGACAGCAGTCAAACTAGCGCTGCAATGAAGGGATTGGGGCCATATTTCGAGGGCAGTTAATCTGTAAAAGCAATGAGGCTCCAGAAATAGAAACCTACGGTGTGTTTCTGTGGGTCAGCAGGCCCGCGAACACGCCTGCTCCTCCATTGTTGCCGCGGGAAGTGATAATGGAGAAATCAAAGTCCTCCGGTGCTGATTTATGGCTGTGAGTTTGCTGCTCGCCACGGCAGCGCTCCTCTGGGACATGTATTTTTAATGCACCCCGTCCGCCTCGAGAGGGTCTCATTCGGGACAGGCGAGGAGTCGGGCGGCGCTGTATCCACCGGGCCGCTTACCAATCCGCCTCCGACGTGGTGCAGGGCTGTCGAGAGGAGAGCAAGGTCACACATAACATTTAGACTCCACAGCTTAACTCTGCTTCCCTGCGCACAGCATCCTGTCTCTGATAGCTGCACTGCTACCAACGCTCCTGGTTGGACCACAGAGTTGTTCCCCTACACACACACACACACACACAAAAGATAAAGGGCATAGCAGGATGGCCATGTGTTCAAGGGAAAAGTGCATCTGCCCGAGTGCTTCGTAACACAGAGGACACCAGCCTGAGGGAATGACAGTCCTGAGTCACGACTACAGATCTGCAGCCGCTGACTGCTCCGCTGATATGGAAGGATGTTCTCTGCAGTCGAAGCGCTCAGAAGTTAACAGGCTTGTGAAGATGCGACTGGACTGAAACTACAGCGACACGCCTGATTGAGAGCTAAAAGGTTAGATAACAGTTTACTTTACACATGCCTTGTTCCAGTGGATTAGTGTGTATTAATCCATGGAAAAGTGTTGTAAGTACACAGTAACCCAGTGTTAGTTAGGATTACACCAAGTTTTTGGGAGATCACAGACACCAAAACCATCCATCTGTCCCTGCTGGTGTGCCATGCTAACACTTTAGCTCATGTTGAGTGATAGAAAGTGATTAGTATTACACTACTTGAGAACTTGTAGTAGCTCCAAAGCTAAATTGTAAGTAATGTTAAATGAAATGCAGCTAAGTGTGCCAGTAGCTGCAATTTGTTTGATTGGTAAAATGTACATAAAATGTGATATAAAACTAACACTGTTTTGAACAATCTATCTATTTTTACTTCCTCTATTTCCATAGGAATGAAAGTGATGGGCAGTGGGAGAGTGTGTACAGCTAAAAATCACAAATACATGGTTGAATACAAGGTTGTTCACCTGAAAAAGTTCCAAAAATAAACCTGCCTACATCAGCTATATTGAGTTAATATTTCTTTTCTTTCTTTTTATTTATGAATGTACAGTCCGTATAATAAAAACCAACTTAACAACTTTTTATTACTTACTTTATATACGTATAATGCTAGTTGCCTACTATCACTCAACATAGTGTATGCTAAAGTGTTAGCATGGAGCACTGGAGTGAATGATCTACCAGGGACACATGGATGATTTTAGTGTGTATGTTGTCATCACTAGGTCAGTTAACCATTGGACCAAAATTCCCAAAACTTGATGTATTCCTTTAATGTAATACACAATGTAAGTACAAGCAATTGCATCATGTACTTACATTACATTACATTACACTCTTAAAAGTGCATTATCTATTAGGGACCTCTATAGGTTAATGCACAGGTTAATACACAGGAATAAGGCCTTGGTAAAGTAAATTGTGACCAATACTTCAGGTATCTGCTGCCTGGCACACGAGTCTGGAAAGCGACGTGTTTTAGAGGAAGGTCTGTCCCTTGGCAGTTTCTGTGAAGAAACTGCCAACTCAGCGCCATATCTCTCCACGGGACACACAGGCACTTAGGTTATGACAGACAGGGCTGGCAGGAGCCTCGGACACTGGACACAGGCCGCACCGTAACTCCGTGCATCCCTAGTTACTGCAACACTGCAAAACGGCCCGAGCATAAACACAATAAGAGAGATACCCCTGCTGCAAGAGCACTGCAATAGTAATGATGTATTATGTATGTATAGTATAGTACCGTATGTATTATGTATTTATACCGTTTTACACATTGATTATAACATTTTACAGGTTATAACCTCTAATCGGGACCTTTTGTATGCTCACCATCTCCAATCAAGTAGTTATTTAACTGGTATATGCATATATTACTGAAGAGTAAGACCTTTTCTAATGGGAAATGATCCCTATACAGTTTTTCATTTTGTATTCTTTGTATATTCTACTCAGTTGCTTAGAAACCCTGTCAGCTCCACTATCAGTAAACAGCCAAATGGGTATTTATATCTTTTCCACTTATGTTTGACATGGAAAATGGAAAGGGGCTCGTGGGAGGTGTGGTCAAAATGTGCTGCAGTATCTGCTATGCATAAGAGAAAATCTGTAGGCTGGAAGGATGGAAGGAATGCAAGAAGAAGTGAGATCATATTTTAAGGGTGCTAAAGATTACTCTCATCGTAAACCTTGAATTATTTATATGCACATCCACATGATCGAGAAACTGCCGTGTAGCACGGAAGTGAAAGTGACATCTCACTCGGTGGTGCTAAATAAAATAAATAATTTTGAATTAATGCGTTCCAAACTGGGAAAATCTAAAATTAGAAAATCACGGAGCGGAGGAGAAAGTGCTATTGTGAGCTGACAAGTCTGAGGAGGGAAACAAAAAAAAGGAAAAGTCAGTGTATTGTGCGTCATGGCTCTTTTCATTTTCCCCTTAGAATAGAATAAGTGTCGTTTTTTTTTTAACAAACTGTATAATGTCTCATCAGTTAAGTATTCATCCTTCACTGTCTCCAGATCAGCTCAGTGACTTGGAGTTGCATGCTTCAATGCGCTGCACCGAAAACCCTCAGAATAATTGGTGGCTGTGGTGCTGAGGGCTGCATTCTGCTCTCCTCCGCTCCGCTCTGCACGCTGTTATTGCCCCCCCCCCTCCTCTCTCTCTCTCTCTCTCTCTCTCTCTCTCTCTCTTTCTCTCTCTCTCTCTCTCTCTCTCCACCGTCACCATTATGGAGGGCTAGTACCTCTCATACTGAACAAGCCTAGTGATCATTCAACACACTCACTGACGTCAACAACGGCTCGGAGCAAGCTGTCTCCGCCTCCAAACACTTACACTCCAAGACACACACACACACACACACACACACACACACTTGTGCTCACACACACACACGCACGCATCCTCCCATACGGTACATGCGGTTCCTACACACTCATACTCCCTTGTGTATGCAGGTGCACACACACACACACACAGAAACAGATACACATGCACACTAAACGTTTGTAACACCTCATTGGCCTCCCCTCTCCTCTGCTCGCCCCTCCCTCCGCCACAGCTTCATTCCAGGAGAGATGCACTCAGCTTTATTATACCACCCCCCCCCCCCCACACACACACACACACACATACCCCACCCCCCCCACCCCCCACCCACCTCTGCCCAGCCTCCATAAAAAGACTTCTGTCAGCTGTATTATAAGCCTGCCTCCTTTTCTGATTCTGCAACGCTCATAAAACATCCAGTCAGGTAGAGGGAAGGTTGCAAGGACGGCGCCGCAAATCACCGCCGACACTTTTACAGAGAGAGCTCCTCTTCTCTCCCTCCCTATCTCTCTACCTCAGTCTGCTGCTCTGTCACACACACACACACACACACTTCCGCCTGACCCCTTCCCCTTACTTTTACCCCTCTTCTTTTGCCTTTCATCTGACTCCTTTCCCTCTCCGTAATCCACCCACACTGCTGGGTCCTTCAAAACGGTCACAAAGCCGCTCTGTGCGAAGCTTGAAACTTGTCTTTCGATCCAATTTTTTTTTGACTTGCCGTATAAAAAGGAGGCACGCTCTTAAGAACTGGAAATGTGCAACCAAAGAGAAATACCGCTTTAAAACTCCCATCACAAAAGCAGAGAGCTGTTCTTGCCGGCTCTTATGCTGCTCTTCAGCTACGCTGCAGCTCTCATCACACACACACACACACACACACACACACACACACTCTCTCTCACACACGCACACAAACTCACACGCACATATACTCTCCCTCTCTCTCTCTCTCGCTCTCTCTCACACAGACACACACACGCACATATGCACAGTGCTGGAAGTAATTGCTGTAATTTTTCAGCTGAGATGGATCGTGGAGATGCAGAGACACAGTGAGCACACTCATATAAAAGTAATGGTAGTGTGGTCGTGAGAAACTGTAGAACTGTAAAAAAAAAAAAAAAAGAAAAAAACCCTGTAGGCTTTAATAAAAAGACACGATGAAGAACGACGATATCAGGCTGATAAGACCGGCGCGGGCTGCCAGATACGCCAAACAGAAATCTGAAAACCCAAGTGGCAGTTAAACGTCCCTATTGATTTCATTTCCAAAAGCCTTTTCTCATTCTGTGTGGAGGGAGTGACGAGAGACGAGAAGAAGAAGAAGAAGAAGAAGAAGAAGAAGAAGAAGAAGAAGAAGAAGAAGAAGAGCTGAACAGAAAAGATAAGCAAGAGACAGGCGAGGATGTAGAGTGTGCTGCACGTAACATCATGTTCCTATGGAAACACATTCACTGTAGAATGGAGTATTCACTGCAGGATAAATGAAGCAGAGGCTAATTTGCCATTTCAGTGCTGTTCCTCTGCTCCGCTTGATAACTGCACGGGATAATTCCAGCGTAGCCATGCCTTCCAGTCAGGTTCTGTACTGTCACATTAGCAGACTCCAAAAGGACGGATAATTTCCACAGAATTACTCTATAATAACAAATGAGTGCAGTCACGCTCGGCGCTGGGTTCGCTTTACTTCTGAATCCCCTGTGCAGAATGTGTGTGTGTGTGTGTGTGTCAGCGTGAGCTCATTAATCAGTCCTCGGTGTGCCCCGCTCTAACCCCGGAGTAGTACACACACACACACACACGCGCACACACACACACACACACACACACACACACACACACACACACACACACACACACACACACACAAACATACAGTCAGTAATTCCTTTGCAGCCCTCCAGCCTGTGCCTCCTTCCTACACACACATAACTACACACACAAACTCATACACACACACACACTGAACATTGAAGTCCCTTGCATCACTTCGCCCCTTCAAAAGCACACACACACACACACACACACACACACAAATGGCCACACAAACACACACAAACACACAATAAGCAATTCCTCTGCAGCCCTCCAGCCCATGCCTCCTCCATGCACATAACCACACACATGCACACACATTACGGACACACACACACACACACACACACACACACTCTGCTCGCACAGCTGGTGCCAGTGTGTAATGAGGCCTGGGGAATGAGAGAAGTTACCCATCTGAAATATGTGCAAATGGCTCCACTGTCACTGCAGAGTGTGTTGTACGTTATAGGGAATGGACTGTTATGTGCGTCTCCGAGCATCATGGGAAATATTGACTGACTAGATCCTACAATGTCATGTCATTCGTGCAATCTTGTGTGTGTGTGTGTGTGTGCGTGTGTGTGTGTGTGAAGGAGGCAGGGAGCGAAGGGCTGCAAAGGAATTGTTTACTCTATGTGTGTGTGTGTGTGTGTGTGTGTGTATGTGTGTGTGCATGTATGCGTGCACGTGTCACTTGCGCTCCAGTGCCTTCTACCCCCACGGCTGCTGTGACTGTGTTTGTGATATTTCCCCTTCGCACACACACACACACACACACACACACACACACACACAGGCCCGCTGCTGCTGCTGCGTCCCCTAAGACAGTGTGTGTGTGTGAGTGTGTTCTGGATGCATGTGAGCGTTATTTATGTTTCACTGTGACTGTAAAAACCACATGACACTGTAAGATAGGGTTAGTTACTGCTTTACATGCTCACAGTACACGCAGTACATTCTCTGTAACGTGTAGTACACACTGTGCCGCCACTGGAGCCACTTACACATATTTCAAATGGGTCACATCTAGAGTTCAGGTGATATGGATTTTCGAAGGCCGGTACGGATACAGATATTTCTGTACTGAAGCTGCCGATAGCCGGTATTTGGTGCCGACATTCAATATCGTAAAATTTTAGCATTTTCATACCCAGGAAATTCCCCCAAATTACAAGGATTCAGTGTTTCCACCCATATTTTATTGTGAAAACAGCATTTATACCATCAACTGATAATAAAACTCTCCATTAAAACCCATACGAATGAGAATTATTTTCGGGGTTAGCAGCAGCTCCTTAAATTAAATAATTAACATTAGTAATTAAACATTTTATGCAGGTTTTACTGACTGTTGTTTTGTAGCTCTGGTCAAGGAGAAACCTCCATCATGTCGGAGGTGGACGACACTGACTGGCTGATATCAATATTTCATAAAAGGCTGATATCGGTCTCACTCTGGTCATTTCTCTCACTCCCCAGGCTGCATTATACATTGGCACCAGCTGCGCAAAGGTGTGTGTGTGTGCGACTGTGTGTGTGTGTGTGTGTGTGTGTGAAGGGGACAGGTGGTGGGAGGATGTGTGTGTGTTTGTGAAAGTGAGAGTGACCTCGCTGATGTTGAGTCCAACCCAACGGACGCTAAAGAGACACTAAACGCTTCTTGTTAAACATACAGAGAATACACACAATGTTTATGTCAGTGGTTTTGCAACGTGATGACGTGTATATGGCTGTTTGTGTTTGTTTATCTGCGTGTGTGTGTGTGCATATGTGTGTGTGTGTGTGTGTGCAACAAAGAGTGGGGTAATTAGCCTCTTACAGGTCCATACATGAGAGATGATGTATTACATGGTCTCATCATCATCATCACAGAGGGAGGGCATATTGGTCTGCCGCTAATTGACAATGACCTACATGAGGGGAAGTGGGGGGGGGGGGAGAGTAGCTCATTTACAGCCTACAACCCCCCCTAGTACACACACACACACACACACACACACACACACACACACAGCACAGGCAGGTTAACAACTAAGAAAAAGGGCTGCTCTTAATTAGGAATTCTGCCAAGCAAAATACTCTGCTTGTCCTTTGAAGGCAACTGGACCGCCTGATCTCACGCTCTCCCTTGATACACAATACAGGCTACTTTGCATTTCACACTACAGTATGTGGTTTAGAAAACATCAACAAAACATCAAGGTTCAGACAGAAGGAACAATTTCTGATTTTCTAACTGAACAAGAGATGAAAATGTGTTAAGTTATGAGTCAGGTTTGTCTGTGGTTTTGAGGAGCGCTGCGTTTTCCAATATGCTACATGAGAGTGTTGCTATTTTATACTTCACACTGAGCATGCCGTGCAGCTGTAAATAGCTATAACAATATAAACAATGGAGAGTGGGGGGAGATGCTGTATAAAGCTCTGCTGTAGGGGGAAATACATGGTGTCCCAACCCGCAGCAGCACAGCCCCTATTGTATTTCTGTACATCATTCTAAATATACACAGAAAAAAAGCTGTGGAAAAAAATGCATTATCATTTTAATTCATGAGGAAGACTGATATCATCTATTCTATAGGTCTCACTCCTATAGTAGATGATATCAGTCTGCTCCCCCTTTCTTTTTCATAATACTACAGTATTACATATTTCTCCTTACTCCCTAACAAACAGATATAAATAGATGAACCCCATCAAAATGATGATAGATACTAATGAATCTCAGATAAGAGTCTTCAATCAATAATTGAACAGTTTCATTCCAAAATGACATATGTACTTAAAATGTCACATCTAGCACAATTATTGCTCTACATGAAAGTCAGACTTAATATTATATTATTTAAGTTATTAGCTATTATAAGCACTTTACTTACAAAACAGTAAGCTTTTAGAGGATGTAATCATCTGTATTCTTGAATTACAGGTTTTACATCAGTTAACAGGAATGCTTTTATACATATTTTTGAACATGTTTAGCAGTGAAATCCTTTAATTTCAAAAGATACCCAAAGTCACCAAAACAGTCAACACCATAAACCATACATTTTGAATTTCCTCTTGTTCCCAGTTGTTTTTCTCCCAGAGTATCATCGCAGCAGCTTTCCTCTGGGTTCCTTTGAGGTTTTTTTTCTTACCTTTATGTATCGATGAAAGTCAGACGCTCCTTGGATCCCGTCCTGTCCTGTCCTGTCCTGTCCTGTCCTGTCCTGTCCTGTCCTGTCCTGTCCTGTCCTGTCCGCAGGATGAGCAGAGTCCTCAGAGGAGGGAAGGGGGAATCCAGCGTCCCGGTTTCAACCATCCACAGGACTCCAGGATATCAGACACTGAGCCAACACAGCCTTGTTTCGACTATCAGCTTAGTGTGGGCATGTGCAGGTAGGATATCAATAAGCGTGTATGTTTATGTGTGTGTAAAAGACTCCTGTATGTGCGAGAGTGGAGAGGTGAGCGTTGAGTGTGTGAGTCAAAGTTGACAGCGTCCTTCCATTGAACTGACAGTGTGGAGACAGATGATGGCTATGAATGCGTGCATGCACACATACACCTGTGCAGCCTGCCAGCAATGTGCATGCTTTGTCAGAGACTCCCCTTCCCCCTGCAGAGTATCTCCTCCTCCGTTCTCCTCGGCTTGCTCTCTCCTCCTTGTCTCCCTTCTCAGAGAAAGGAGAAGGTCTTTAAATCCTTGCAGCAGCAGTTGTGCATCTAAACCGTCTCAAGTTTCCTCTCCTGCGCTCAGCTTTTCTCTGACTTTCCAACTACAGTGCTACAGCTCTCTGTCCCTTCCTCTCCTCTCCTCTCTCTCTATCTCTCTCCCTCTCTCTCTCCCTCCTCCACCTCTCTCTCTCCTTTTGCCTTTCCTCAGCTCTGCTACCTTATTATTGCTGGAGCACTGGGTCCTAAAGCCTGTTGGTGTAGTGTGTGTGCGTGCGTGTGTGTGTGTGTGTGTTTGTGTGTGTGTGTGTTCTTGTATTTCTATACATCTGAGGATCCAATGTCCTCACAAAGGTAGAAAGATGAAGAAAGTCATCCAAAGTTTACTGTTTTTTGTTTATTTGGATCCCCATTAGTTGTTACCAAGGCAACAACTACTCCTCCTCGGGTCCATGACATGAGTACACACATGCTTTCACATACATGCATACATAAATACATAGCACATAAAAGTGAGGACATTTTGTCTGTCCTCATCTTCTTTAAGGGGTTATTTTCAGGTTAAGGATTAGGGTAAAGGTTAAGATTAGGCATGGAGTGGAGAGGGTTAAGGTTAGGGTCAGGGGTCAGGGAATGAATGTAGTCCAAGGCGGTCCTCGCAAGTGTAGCAATACAAACATGTGTGTATGTGTGTATCAGTGGATCTTAGGATTCTGGACAAGCTGCAACAGCAATATCCTCAGCGTGCGTCAAGGTGCTCGGTGCAGCTACAGCGTACGAGACAAAAATCCAGTCGACGCTGAGTGCAGGAGAGACAGAAATGGACAGAGGCAGCGATCAAAACAGAGAGGCAAGGGGAAGAAAAGCCGAGGGAGATGTGTGTGTGTGTGTGTGTGTGGTGGGGGGGGGTTGTGTGTGTGTGTGTGTGTGTGTGTGTGTGTGTGTTGTGGAGCGATGGAGGAGCAGAGGCGGCTTTATGCGTTATTCCAGATAGGAGGCAGCGCGACGCCCCCGGCCAGGATGACTCCGCTCCTGTAAGCTCTCTCATGCCCGCCTCACCCTGTGACCCACTTTACTCACGCTGCTTAGGCCGAATTAAGATCCCCCGTTCAGAAATGGACAAAAAAAAAAAAGGGAGAAGACGAGAAAAAAAACAAAAAAAACCAACAATCGGCCCCCTAGCTGCTTTCTGTGCTCATTCTGCCGACGTTGGCCTCTTGCAGGGAGGGAGGCCACGCGGGATAAAGCTCAGGCACTGCTGCTGGACATCAGCAATCAATGAAATCCACAGGGCTTACGCCGGGTATTTAATGAGGTGCACTGCACTTAGCAGGAATCCCCCTCCCCCATCAACGGTTTAACCTTTTGTCTGTTTTTTTTTTTTTCTTTTTTTTTTTTTGTTTCTTTCCAGCCAGTCAGCACGGCCCAGGAGCTGCTGCCTATCTGATGCTCCATTTGTCTTTGGCTGTCAGAGTGACAACGGGCCTCTCCAGTCCATCATGGAGCGGGGATCAATACACTCTCCTTCAGTCTGAGCACATCCTCTCTCTCTCTCTCTCTCTCTCTCTCTCTCTCTCTCTCTCTCCTCTCTCTCTTTTACTTAGCTGAAACATGCAGAGAAAAGGACAGGGAAGGAGATGGGAGGAAAGAGTGGGGGAAGGGACTGGGGGCAATGAGGGCACTAATGATATTGAGTAGGGCTAGACCGATAGATTGTTTTTTTGATATATTGGGCCGATATTGGCCGGTCAATGTCGTCCATGTCCGATATGATGGAGGTTCCTCTCTGACCACAGCTACCTAAAAACAGTCTGGAAAATGGCAATCAAATTATATTTTCTTGGTTTAAATGCTGTTTCAGAGGCTTTTCCATCCTGACGAGGATAAAATCCTGGGGGGAAAAACACTGAACACTTGCAGGAAAATGGTCAACTTTAAAGATATTGAATATCGGCACAAAATATCGGCTATCAGCGAATTCAGTCCAAAAAAAACCCTCCATATTGGTCGAACCCTAATATTGGATTTAGCTTAATCTTGAATATCAAAGATCTGGAGCTGTACTAGTCAGGTGTGTGTGTGTGTGTGTGTCGGTGTGTGTGTGTGTGTGTGTGGCCTGCCATTGTCCAGCGTTGAGGTGTGTGTCGCTGGGGGGGATAAGGCTGTAATCTCCTCACATGTCAGTCATTTTGTACAAGCTGATTAGAGAATAATGAGCTAAACAAGGATTGAGACAGCTACTACTAGGTGAAAAGGCAAGTACCAGCTACATAATGAGATGACAGGCAGACGCACGCAACCGCACACACACACACACACACACACACACATACACAAACAGGGTTTTCAGGAAGACTCACAACCTTTTCAGACCAGCTGAGTAAAGAATGAAGTTCAATTACAACATTGTTCAGATTCAGATTCAGATTCAGATTTCACATTTCATTTATTTAGCCTTTTAACAGGAATTTGCTTTGCATGTAAGTCAGACTTGAATCAGACGTTTACAGACGTTTCATAAAGATAACATCTAAGACATCTAAGAACAGACTAGAATAAGAACAAGAATAAACTACACAGCAGGAACGATGCTGCTGAGTGGAGAGAGAGAATGCAAAGCTACAGGCGAATAGCGCAAGGCTGCAGATTGTAAGTAGGCTTGTTCTTTCCTATAGGAAGGCCGCAGCAGCAGCATCTCTACATGAATGGCCACCTCAGCAGAGCCTGGGGGAGTGGGGGGGGGGGGGTTGGGGAGGGGTAAGAGGGGGGTGGGGTGGGGGTAAGGGGGGGGGTTGTCTCACTACAATATTAGCAGAGAGCCTGAGGAGGTAAGTGGCTCAATACAGAAAACACAGCTAATCCAATATTCACTGAGATGGGCAAAAAACCAACAAAAAAAAAGTCTCATTTTGGAGTTGCAAAGCATAATTATTGCTAGATGGCGTTCAGTCCGTGTGGCTACTTTACAGCATCAGACCGGATGAATCCAGTTTGAATACCAGAAGCTTGCACTGTGCTGTCCTTGGCCCACGGTGATCAGGATGCTCCTCTCTTTAAAACCTGTTGTTGTTTTTTCCAGTGTGAAATGGCCCCGGGGGACATATTGATATTTTACCAAGATGTAATCTATTATCCTTGTTACAAAGAAAGGGCTAACAAGAGATGCTGTTTGCGTGCCAAGCACTTTGGGGCGAAATGCAAATGTGTGGCAGCTCAATCTGCTGTCCGGGCCGAGCGCGGCTCACGAGGGCTGTGTGTGTGTGTGTGAGGGTTTGTGTGTGTGTGTGCTGCAGTCCTGCCGGGGTTTGTGCGCCGCCACAGAGGAAATGCAGCCTTTGTACTGCGTCCCTCCCCGAAAAGACGACGCACAGAGAAAGTCAGGGCTCATCACTCTTTCATTTTTTCTTTTTTTTTTTTTCTTTCCACGAATGTTCTCGCTCTACTCTCTGCCTCTGGAGGACTGAATTATTTATCTTACATAAGGAAAGAAATGCTAAGGGATAAAAGGGACAATCAGAATGGAGAGGGAGCTCGGCGCGACATGCACACACACACACACACACACACACGCATGCACACACACACACACGCGCACACACACAGGCTCACACACACATTCCTGCCCACATACATGGCACCCATCACCCCCAACCCACACACACACACACACACACGCACACACACACTGAGGTTGAATATGGAAGTATGGTTCAATAATCAAGGATGCCTGTGTTGAAGTGTCATAATTTACTGTATATGCTCAGAGAAAGGTTTGGTTTTCTATATTTGGAGCGCTGGTCTACATGAATTAGCAGGGGAGAGAGACCCAGGGGAGGAGAGGAGAAAGAGAGAGAGAGAGAGAGAGAGAGAGAGAGAGAGAGAGAGAGAGAGAGAGAGAGAGAGGAGGGGGGGGGGGGGTTCTCAGGAGGAGAGATTAATGTAGCAGTAAATTGATTACACAGTGAGCTGTGAGGAGGACAAAAAGTGATGCACTATTGAAGAGGACAGTTTGGGGACCAACAAGTCAAAACAGAGCAGCTTGTTGTGATGTGAACACTGACAGGAGTCGGGGGTTTCCCTCCCATGACAGAGCCATGATGGAAATGTGTGTGTTCATGGTATTGTCAGGCCATAAAACTGTCCATCACATGACGTTTGCTATATATTACATGGGAAGTTGAAATGAAGAAAGTACATGAACAAGAGGGAAGGCTCAAGTCGATCCTTCTACACACTTGAACGTTGATACGGATGCAATTACAATATAATGACAGTATAATACAAAGATGTTGAGCTACAGAGTATTCTGGACTTGAGGGTAGCAACTGTGATGTAGTTGCAAACCATAGTACTTTCATCTAGAAAATAATTAGTAACAATTATTTAGGGTTGCTATATTTATGGTTCACATAAATAAGTAATTTTAATTCTAAGTAAGTAAAGTAAGTAAAACTTTATTTATATAGCACTTTTTTAAGCACACGGTTACAAAGTGCTTTACAGAGACAGAAAAGAAACAGTAAAAATAAATCAATGAATAAATACAGATATGAATACACACAACATGCACGCAGATGATAAATACATGTGGACATTAATAACTATATTCAAATATGCAGAGTACACATAAATACAGCCCGACTATTTTAAGAAGGCCAGCCTATAAAAGAGTGTTTTTAGGCGCTGTTTTTAGACATGAGACAAACAGTAAAAATAGTAACAAGCTAATCTTAATAAAATGTTAAGCTTAAAAAGACACAGTAAGTAAGGCTATTCCTGCTTTGAAATACCTTCTTCATTGAATTTTCAAGAATCCCATTTATTCCTAATTTCTTTTTAGGAAGCAACATAAGAAGAAAGTTAAGAAAATACATACAGTATATGTAATATAAACATAGACTAAAGTTTTGGGGGAAAAATGAGCACTTAAGAAGATTTGTTTTCCCCCTATGGTTTTGTGAATGCGGCCACACAGAGACAGACAGACAGAGAGTGGAAGGGGTTAACGGGCGCCAGAGAAACTGAGTGGGTGATTGAAAGGGAGACAGAGAGAGAGATGAAGGGTGTTCAGGAAAGTGACCACCCCAAGAGTAACTGTCCTGTCCACTTTATTGATGGGACGCCGCCCGCGGCTCGGCTCGCTGTGATTGCTTCAGCGGCTCCTGTTGAAATAGAAGAGAGGTTCCGGAGGATTATTCATCTCTCCTCCGTCTGTCTGGAGTCACAGTCAGTCTCTCTCCTCTCTGACATCAGGACAGATGTGAGAGCGGCACAAAGTTACACTGGGTGATAGGAATAGGACACTAGGTATGCAAATAAATCTAAGATGTCCAAACACACTTATATTATTTATTGCAAGGCTATTAAACCTTTACGAATATTTGTGCTTTCACATGCAGCGTTGTATTCACATGCTATTTTGTTGGAAAACCAAACCTGGAAGACAAATGATAAACAAACATGGCGTCCTGAAATGGATGATGTGGATTTGACAAGCTAATTTTACAAACTTTATTTAAACAAATGTTCATTATGATGGTTAGTCTGGTTAATTACAAACATGCATTAAAGTTGCATGTGTATATAAGTGTTTTCTTGACATTGACTGACAGAAAACTTGACTTTTCCACCATGTTGAGAAGGTTCATTTCATCATAACTCGGAAACTCGAGTAACAAAATTTTCTCTGACTTTCTGACTTCATCATCCGACTTTATTGGCGAACATCCATGCAAACTGAAGACTGAAGTTTTTAAACTTGAAAATGTTGAGTGACTGAACTATGAAGTTTCAGGCGAAAGTTTACAAATACAGAATTAGTTTTTCCAATATATATATTATAGCATGTGAATGGAGGGAAATTACATGATGAATTAAATATATTTTAGAGTAATTAATTTAACTGCTAAACTATTACTTGGGTGGCATATGGTGTCTCTTTAGTTAATTAAATCCATTGAATAATCATTTGTAGAAATGATACTGTAGTATGGACTATACTGGGAAATATGTAGGATAATAAGATTAGCTTTATTTATTTTTTACAGTTGTTACAGCTTATTCATGTATGCCTTTGCAAGTACTCACAGCTCCTTGTTTACCTTCATGTGATGTAAACTGTTGTTTTAATTCTGCCAACATCACTAAGTATTTCCATTCAATTGCATTTAAAGTGGATTACCAATGTCTGAAGTCAACTGCATGAGGAATGCAGTTGTATGAAAGTTATTTTCTTAGTCATTACAAACAGACGATATAAATCCAGGCTGCTAATGCCATCACAAGTCACTTCACCTTGAAGTGACTTGCTAAGCTGGAACACTTTATGTGTTGTTCTCCGAGCCAATGAACCGGCTGTAATGTCAATGCGAAGGATTCGAAGTGACTGGCCTAAGCACAAACAGCTAAATTGGCTGATTGAACTGCATTAGATAAGTCGTTCAGAAGAACATTTTTCACACTGAGAGGTAAATGCTTTTTTTTTCTGCACTGCTGCAGTCGGCTGAGTTAGCTGCAAGTGTCGCAAAGTGATGAGTGGTGATGAGCTGCTTGTCTCCCAGTGCAGAGAAACACAGACAGAAACACAGAATGTAAGACAGACAGAAAGACTGATAGATAGACAAAACACAGACACTCATAGTCACACACACACACACACACACACACACAGAGTTGGCTGTACATCTGATTCACTGGATTGACTGAGGTGTGGCGAGTTGTTTCATAATCCAATAACACTTTCTATGAAGTACAGTATGTCTTTATACATCATTAGTGTAGTTATACTTAACTATAAACATGTTCACAATGTCTTCTCACACTATCTATAAGCCTTATTAGGACCCCCTTGAAAACAAGACTAAAACTTAATTAATTATAAGCTAATTTATAATATTTGCTCACAATAGTTTTTGAATATGTTTATAGTCAAAGGCTTGTTTTGTTTCTGCAGCAAAATCATTGTTTACTGTACAAATGTGACTTTACCTTATCAATATTTCTGCTTGTCTTTCCTGCTGTGGCCCATGACAAAGTGCTCCTAATGTTTGATTTTATTGTATCCTGGTTTTAAACTTTGTGCATATGTTTTGGATGTATATTGTGTTTTAGTGGGACGAATAGCTGACACTCTTGTGCACAGCTCATGGGGATCCTTATCAATAAACAAAGAAGTGTACTGCCCACTTTATAGTGTCATAAGAAATTATAAGCATGTTTACAGTTTGTTATAGCTGCACTTAAATTGTCCTGTAAACACGTACTTCAAAGGAAATATTTTCCATATTGCCATTAGATTAATGAAAACCCAGTGAAGTGGACAGTCGTGTCCGGCGCTGCCTGATGCAAAGTCCTTCACAGGAACAAGGCAGCCGGCGCTCTTAGCTGAGGTCACCACACCCAGCGATGATATAACACAACTCTCCTCTGCACCTAACAGTCTATTGTGCTCTCTCTCCCTCTCTCTCTCTTTCTCTCTCTTTTTCTCTCTCTTTCTCTCTCTTTCTCTTTCTCTTCCTGTGATGTAAGGCAACTTTTTTTCCCAGACGCAGCGAATTTTCCCACCTCTTCCTCCTTTTATTCATTAACCTCACATTGAACTGAAATAGCACCTCATTATGAACATTTGAAAGGGACGCCGGAACAGCCACTAATCAGATCAGACAGCAAGAAAATACCAGGGCATACACACACACTCATTTGCACGCACTCACGGACACGCACACGTAAAAGAAAAAAAAACACACACACACACACACACACACACACACACACACACACATGCAGAGGATTTGAGAGTTTCTACTGGGTTTTGATGACTATGATGAAATAGTGGTAAATAATGAAATAAATGCTTAAGTGGCCATTTAAGGGGATTAGATGTGCAAAGTGAGAGGAGAGCCTTGATGAAGAAAACGCTCGAGTTGAATCATTCGACTGCTAATGTAGTGAGAGAGAGAGAGACAGAGAGAGAGAGAGAGAGAGAGAGAGAGACAAAGAGAGAGAGGGAGACAGAGAGAGACACAGAGAGAGGGAGAGAGAGAGACAGAGAGAGAGAAAGAGAGAGAGAGAAAGAGAGGGAGACAGAGAGAGACACAGAGAGAGGGAGAGAGAGAGACAGAGAGAGGGAGAGAGAGAGAGAGACAAAGAGAGAGAGAGAGGGAGAGAGAGAGAGAGACAGAGAGAGAAAGAGAGAGAAAGAGACAGAGTGAGTTAGACAGCGGAAGGGCGAGGGAGAGATGAAAGAGAGAGGGAGAGAGAGAGAGACAGAGAGGGAGAGAGAGACAGAGAGAGAGACAGAGTGAGTTAGACAGAGTAAGGGCAAGGGGGAGATGAAAGAGAGAGGGAGAGAGGGAGACAGAGAGAAAGGGGGGAGAAAGAGAGAGAGAGACAGAGACGGAGGGGGGCAGAGGGAGAAGAGAGAGAAAGATGGAAAGAGCGAGAGACAGAGAGACAGAGAGAGAGAAACAAACGGACAGAGAGGGATGAGAGATGGAGGATGGGATGGGGGTCTCAGGCTTTTTGGCAATTAAAGTGATTAATACCCTCCCGCCAAGGAGTGGAGAGGGTGGGGGTGAGGGGTGGGGGGTGGAGGGGTGGTGGGGGGGGTGGGGGGGTGGGGTGGGGGGGGTAGCTTGGTTAATGGAGCCAGATTAAGAATAATTGCTGCTCGGCAGTCTGTCTGTAAAGGACTGAAAGAGGTTGAGAACACCCAGAAGAGGGAGAGCTGGACATGATACCCAGAGAGGATCTGGGTGTGTTGAAGGAGAAGAAGAAGAGCATGATGGGAAGGAGAAGAAGAGAGTGGAGAACAACACAGAGTGACAGAGCACTTTAAAGAAGGGAGCTTTCAAATCCTCCTCCTGTGTCGTTTTTTCTTTTTCCGACAAATCCATCCTGGCGTTTGTCCTTGATGGTCCTTTTAATAAAAAGGCCTGATCCAGGATCTGAAACTGGCATATGACTGGCTTTGTTTGTATTTACTTCATATTTAAGGCATTTTTTTATTTCATTGACTGGATTCATTTTGAAGCTGTAAATAGCATGTTTTTAAAGGAAAAATCCACCTGAAAGCACTGTTAAAAAACAAAACAAAACAGCTATTGGTGATGTAGCTTGGCCAAACGTGGAAAACGTGACGTCATGTTAAGACATTTCCAGCGCAGCTACAGTGGAGTCTGATAGCAGAAAAACAATTTCAGCGAGTAAACATCAGTAAACATCAGGTTTTGGTGTCAGTCCCTCAGATTCAAAGAGCAAGAGCTTCTTTCTAGAGCCGCCGTTTTGCATTGATATTCAATAATCATACAGGAAGAAATCCATCGCAGAAGAGGCAGAGAGACCAGTTTCTAAACCAACAAGTTCATGCCTCTTCTCTGGGGGTTGTCGAAAGGCATTCTGGGAAATGTAACTGAAGTTGAAGTAGATGAGGCAGGTTGAGGGAAAATGAGAACAATAAAAAATTACAACACTTCATTCTAAAATAACTCCTGGAAAGCACTGAACCAGATTAATACCCCATAACAGTATAAAAGTATCTGTGGGTGGATTTTTTTCTTTTCCTTTGCTCAAAGGCACCTGGACAGCAGCTGATGATGGAGAGGAAAGCTTTACTCATTCACTTTCCCCACCCATATTCTCCCAGCCAGGATCCAAGCCCGATCCTCTATTCTCCAAGCTACCCCATAAAACAAATAAATTGTTTAAAAGTAGCAAAAGGGAGCTGTATTTTGAGTCAGGGCGGGACGTGAGATTCCTTTCTATCAGCACACCCTGCGTTGGGTCTTTAAGAGCCGTCACGGCGGGACGTCCATCCCTTTTATTACTCCCACCGGACGTCTGTGCAGCACCCGTCAGGGACACATCCGAGTGATGTCATCCCCGACAGACAGGAACTTCGGTCCGGGCAGCGAGGGCAGAGAGAGAGAGAGAGAGAGAGAGAGAGAGAGAGAGCAGAGGTGTGAAGGAGGAGGAGGAGGAGAGAGAGGGACGAGGAATGAGAACATTATGCGAGAGCTTAAGTGAAATGGTTCCCCCTTGAGAGAGAGAGAGAGAGAGAGAGAGGGGAAGAGAGAAAGAGAGAGAGGGAGAGAGTGAGAGAGAGAGAGAGAGAGAGAGGGGGGACAGAGAGGGAGAGAGAGAGATGGAGGAGGGCTGCTTGCCACTGATTTGTCTCAGAGAGGTAAGAGAAAGAGAGAGAGACAGAGAGAGAGAGAGGGGGGACAGAGAGGGAGAGAGAGAGATGGAGGAGGGCTTCTTGCCACTCTGATTTGTCTCAGAGAGAGAGGAGAGAGAGCGAGAGAGAGAGAGAGAGAGCGAGGTGGACGTAAGAGACGGGGCCACTGAAAAAATGAAGGACACACACCGACACAGTAAGGTGGAGGAGGGAGAGAGGATAGTGAGAAAGGGTTGTTCCTGGTGTTTTTTTGTTTTTTTTGGGGTGGGGTGGGGCGGGGGGTCTGTATGGAGAGAGGATGGCAGGGTCTTTACCAGCACGCTGCTCGCTTAGCCTGCGCTGACGGACTTGTCGTCCTGAAGGCCTGAATGATTTATTAAAGTGAGGAGTGGCAGAGAAGAGGGCAGCCAGGCGAGCGCTGATTAACTAGGGGAGCGAGGGAGGACAAGCACTCCTCTATTATTCATTACTCCAGAGGAGCGCAGAGTGGGAGCAGGGCCGGAATAGCAGAGGAGGAGAAAGAAAGAAAGAGGAGGAGGAGGAGGAGATATTTTTCTAGGCCGCTTTTTGTTCCCCCTCATTGTTTTTGTTTGCTTGTTTGTTTGTTTGTTTGTTTGTTTGTTTGTTTCCCCCGTTCCGAGTGTGTGCCCTCAGTACAGAGCCGGCTGGGTTCAGTGAAGCTGTGTGTGTGTGTGTCCGCAGGCCACGGATCTGTCTGCTCACCTCAGTGTCTGAGAGCGCAGCATGCAGAGGGCAAGCATGTGTTATGCACGCAAATGCACACACATACACACACCACACATACACACACACACACACACACACACACACAAACACACAGGGTCTCCCTCCGAGGCAGTTAGCTGGCTGTCACATACAATACCAAGCAATCCCAGGGAGAGGCATCATTCCAGTTCCGGTCTGGGCCGCCATGAAGCAGACATGCGGTATGCGGTATGATTGTGTCACCCAACGACTCTCACACAGCAGAGCAGAGCCTGTGAACCCCCCCCTCACACACACACACACACACACACACACACACACACTCCCCCCCCCCCACTGGTTTGTTGTCCTCAAATAATGGAGCATTGCTCTTGCTGAGATCACATTAGAAGAGACTTCCCTGCCGCTGGTCTGACAGAACCAATCTCCTCAGCAGTATAACTGAGAGGGGCGTCTGTTCAATACTTAAAAGGCAAACATGCAACATTGATGACCCATGGGTCCGCTGGTCGCCATCTGAAGAAGGGGGCATCATATCCCCGAGTCATGTCTGCAACAATGTCTGTGTGTGTATACGAGTGTGTTTCCAAACTCGTGCCTTGGTTTAACGGCTCCTTTATTTAGCTCCCTCTTCATGAACGCAAACAATGCAGCATTCAAATATATATATTTTTGCTTCTCTTTCTCTTTTCCAGTGATCGTCTCTTCAGTAACGGGGCTCATTTCAGATCTTGATAGATTATTCTATTTGCTGTCAGTCAGGACAGGTATAATGGAGCACATTTGAAATGGTTGAGCGGTTTATGGATTATCCCTGCATTCCACTGACAGGTATCCCATCACACAGAAAATTGCATGGTGCTTTCAGAAAGGTATTCCATTCCCTCTAACACACTTTATTTCTCTTCACTCATCCTTTCCCCCTGCTATTTCATTGTCTCAGTCCTCCTCTTTCTCTGTGGTGTCTCCCCGGTTCAATAGCGCTGCTCTGTCTTTCCTTCATGCCCTATAAAGGCCGCGGCCACGAGAAAGCCCATCTGCTCTTAGTGCTTTTATATATTTATTTGACTGCAGCAGTTGAAGGCGTGTTGGAAGTAGGCTGGCCTGTCGTGTCAAGCGGGGTTGTCAAACCCTGATGGGCCAAAGAGGCTGGCTCCGATAATGGCCAGCACATCTGAAGTCACTGGGTGTGTGTGTGTGAGTGTGTGTGTGTGTGTGTGGGTGTGTGTGAGTGGGGGACGGTGGAGCGGAGGGGGGCAGTGAGGCGGAATTGAACATGGTGTGGAGAATGAGAATGGAGGGGGATGAGATAAAAATAAAAACGTGCAGCCACACTGCAGACGGGCGAGGCGCCCGTCGAGTAACCGCGCTCCGCCGACCTGAACCGGCTGGCTGCGGTCCACGTCAATAACAGTTCATTTTGCTCCATCTTGGTAATAATGGGGTTTCAATGAGGCATCAAATGAGTTCTGCTTGAGCAGAATCACTATTCAGCACAAAACTCTTGAATGCTACTGCTTACTGCTGCAGATACAATGCCTGCTTCAATGCAGCATTGACAAAGGGCAGCAGGGAGAGGCAGCCTACATACAGTGTGTCTGGATGTTGGTGGGCGTATGGCCGCATGCAAATGTGCTGTTGTGGGCGCAGGCAAGCACGTGTCTGACTGTTAGATTCACATTCTTGATTCATTTAACAAATCTGCTAGCCGAGGCACTTCTAGACCTCCATCCATCTGAACACGAGCGAACACACATTAACATATACTGCAAAAAATATTCAAATGTCATTTAATCTAGTATTGAGTCTTATTGTAAACCTTATAAATCTTGTGCTTAATCTTATTGTACCTAAAACAAGTGAAAAAATCTGGAATCTAGATTGATATAATTTAATTTTTTTCCAACGGATATTGACATTTGTCTCCAGAAAACTCCTGAAACAAGTGAAACTACAACAAAAACAAGTGGATTATCTCACCCCCTTGAAATCAATAATATTTTATTAATAGATATGACACTAAATTGACTTAAGACGTTTTTACATTGTACATTCCTTTTGGTCTTCATGGCCCTCTAGGTAGAGGCGATCTGTTTCAGCAGGGCATTATGTATGCTACCACAGGCCAGCGGACAGTTCAGCCGCTTAAATCACCTGAATTATTCACCAGAAAATGTGAAACACCGCATTAGCTCACCACAGTTACTCACCACAGCGTGTGTGAGCGTGTTGGTGTGTGTGTGTGTGTGTATGTCGGTGTATGTCATCATCGTTGTATCTACATGAAACTAAAGAACAGTGGCAGGAGTGCAGCGGTCCTGCTCAGATAATGTTGACACTAATCTTCCCCTGGGACTGTGCTGAAGCGTACGAGCGTTGGTGTTTTCTCAACACCAGCGGGGAAGAGATAGTCTGCAGATCAAAAGGCTTGAGTCAGACTTAATTAAAAAAAATATTAATCATGTGTGTAGTTTTTCAGTTATTATACTTATACATAATAGTGCAGCTAATTGATTCATTAGAATCGCAGCAGTCGGGTGGGTGCTGTGTGGTGTGAAAAGAAGGGAGAGGGAGGAAGAGAAAGAGAATACGTAACTTCAAACAGGAGGAAACAAAGCTTCAAGTATTAGGACAATTTAATAAAATGCAGAGCATATAGTGTGTAACAAAAGAGCCTTTATGAATAGTTTTTTTCATATCAGTTTGGAAATATTGTGATTTTTATGTTGGTGTTGAATTCATACTTGATTATGCACTGTCATCTACTGGTCAGTACGGGGCATTTCACACCATAAAGTCAAATAATCACCGTGCCATATTATTTCAAACAACAGACCAAACAACAGAAAACGTGGCACATTTTATTTCTTTATTGAACAGTTAACCGTTTGGTCCTGACTTTCCCCCCGGGGGGGTCAAAGGTCAAGTGCACAGCAGTCCCTAACAACCAAAGAGTTGCACTGAAAACACAATTATGAAAACAAATTCATTACAAAACACTCATTCTCCCACTGTGAAAACACACACATCCACAAAAGGATCTGCGTACACCGTCATGGATAAAAAAAAATCCATTTTCTTAACAGAATTCCTTAAAATAGACAACATCAAAATATTTGAGAAGGCCTAAACTGTGGGTCGGGGTTAAAGCCAGGGTGGAAAATCAGTCAAATGCTGCTAAATTTTAGCTGTGGCTGTTTGTTCTAGTCTACCAGGCACATTGGCAAGACAACAATCACCATCTGGATTTTCTAAAAATAATATTTGGCTGGTAAAATAGCAACTATGGCTGCTGTTTTTGGAATCCATCAGCTACTGTGGTCAGAAAAAGTTACTTTCCTGCCCTGCTTAAGGCACACGATTGTTCTTATGATAAGAAATAACACTAAATCTGAGAAACCATTCGAAAAAAACACAGTGATATGTACAGTATATAGAGACTTTCAGATCTGACACAAATATTATAAAAGAGTGAAATTCCTATTTCTGGTCGTAACCACACTTTTTTTTATTCAAGAGTTTGGGAAGCTTCTTCAATGTAGCTGACAACTCTGTTTCTAAATTAAGCAATCATGCGTCATGTTTGTTGATATTGTGCGGCTAAGATTATTAACCAGCCAGTGAGTCAGAAATCTCAAGCTGTGACTGGAAACACAATTGGGTGAAACGACAGGCAAGATCGGACCTGGCTAACTCTTGGCTACACAGGTTCAGCTCACTAGAGAGAGTTTTAGCACAGTAGAGAGCTCTAGCTTGTCCAGCAAGAAATATCTTACAGCAGAGCCAATAAACAATAGAAAATAGTAAATCTTCCAATCCACATGATACCTTCTCAAACATCTGTCCCTTGTCAGTGAGGCCAACATGCATACTGAGAACTCTCTCCTTCAACATTTCTTGACTGACTGATAAAAAACATTTCTCATGCCCAGCCTTTTCTCGGAGTTTGCAGACACATTCATTTCTATCTGATGCCTCTGAAACAGTGACCTGTAAAGCCCCAGAGTCTTCTGCTCCAGTGTGAACTGTGTTGATTATTGAGAGGCCGTTTAGCAGAGAGATTTCGGTCGAACCTTCGGGAAAAGCTGAAAGAAAAACAACAACCCAGAAACATAAACATTCCTGTTGCGACCGGATTATGAACTGCAACGTGAAAACACAATCGTAAAAATGAATGTTAGGTCTGAAATGTTCAGTTAGAAATCAGGATCTTACCCCAAAGTAGTTGTTGGGGACGAAGCCCTCCCGGCCGCAGAGCGAGGCCCACCACCAGTCCACTCCCTCGGGCTTCTGCAGGATGGTGACCATGTCTCCCTCTTTGAAGCTCAGCTCGTCCGCAGCCTGGGCCGGATAGTTCCACAGAGCGTACAGCACCCCGCTGTTCTCCGCCCCCATGGCCTCCTCCACACCTGACGCCACGCACAGGGAACAGCAAATAAATGTATGTCACGGGCTTGAGCCGTACAACAGGTAAGGTGTGTCCATCAGCTGGGGTTAGACCAATATAACAGGCTGATATTGGCCTTTTATTAAATATCAGATATTAGTCACTCATGTCGTCCACTGCTGATTATGATGGAAGCTCCTCCCTGACCACAACTAAATGAAAACATGGAAAACCTGCAGTGGGATTTTATTTTCATTGCACATTTTATTTATTCCTTTGATTGTTCAGTTAAATTCTTCAATTAAAGTCTTAACGTATCCCAGCGTTTCCCCTACCATTGAATACATTGAATAGGTGGAGTGGAGAGTTTTAGTGTCTCATGGTCTAAATACTGTGTCAGAGATTGAAGAATAAAAATGTGGGGGAAAAACAGAATATTTGGATTTTTTTGGCATGAAAATGGTCAAATTTAAAGATTAACTATTGGCACAAAATATCAGCTATCGGCCTTTAAAAACCCATATGGGCCAAAGTGTACCACCAACAGTGATGTGTCCTGTCACTCAGCTAAAAGACTAAAATGTAAGTTACATGGCATATTTATGATGGATTTGAGTTTCATGATGATTCTTTTACTTTTAGCATTTTACAGCATTCTACTCCTCAGCTGCATCAGCTATTTTGTGTGTTTGTGTGTGTGTGACACTCTTATCTGGGGCAATTTACACTGACTCCAATGGTAGAATAGGCTTAAACCAGAATTACAATTAACCAATAGTCAAGAGTGCAAGACAGATGCAGCAACAGTCAAATTGTGTCATACAGTCATACGACCTGTCGAAACTCAAAGTAAGGCTAAATGCCTAATATGTAAATATGTAAATCTAAATTACATAACATATTCTATGATGGATTTGCATGATCTTTTACAGTGTAGTCTGGTTGTATGTGTGTGTGTGTGTGATCTCCTCACCCCTCAGGAAGCTCTCACACTCCTCAAACCCCACGGCGTAAGGATCACACTTCTGGGCGGCGGTGGCTCCGTCGCTCTCCGTCACCGCCATGACAGCCGCTCCGTTCCTCACCAGAAACTCACACAGCAGACGGTCGTTACAAGAGGCTGCGCAGTGCAGCGGAGTCCTGCAGGGCCAAGGACCGACCGGGATTAAACACATCTAGTGGTACAACTTCGGTGTCGTGAAAATAGCCAAGGCACAACGGACAGCAATGCTACACAGAGACACAATATAAGGTGTCTTTGTGGATGCTTCTATCCGAAACACCACACACTGCCATGCATACATTTTTAGGATATGTGGCCCCAATAGGAATCAAAACCCTAACCTTGGCTGTGTTAGTGCCACAGTACACCCACTAAACTACACAAAGCTTGCATAGGAGGCAGAAGTCAATGAGAGAGACAGAGACGGGATAGGTGGAGGAGAATAGAGAAGTGTTTACCAGCCGTGGCTGTCCGGCGCACTGACATTGGCTCCAATGCGAACCAGGAAGTCCACCACATTGTAGTGGCCTCCACAGATGGCATTGTGAAGGGCAGTGATGCCCTCGTCATTGGGTCGGCTGGGGTCATTCATCTGCGGAAAACACACATTACACAGTGTTAGTTTATCAGCTAAACTTTAATCGCCTTAAAGGAAAAATCCATCCTCAGATACTCTCACACTGTTAGATATCATCCATGTGTGACCTTCCAGGAGTTAATTTGTGATGAAGTGTTGTGATTTATTTTTTCCCTCAAACCTGCCTCATCTACTTCTACTTCAGTTAGTGATTTCCTACATTTCCCAGAATGCCCTTCGACAACCGCCAAAGAACGGGCCTGAACTTGTTGAATTCAGCTGTGAGTTATACATGTAGGTGAAGAGCAATAGCAATAGTGATAACATAGAGCAGTTTTTCCACTCAAGAAAATATTAGTCGCGCCCCTTACTCAAAACACTGGTCTTGTGGCTGCATTGCATTCTGGTCTATTGAGGCTACTGTTGGAGGAGAAATTGGTCTCTCTCCTCTTCTACGATGGATTTCTCCCTGTGTGATTGTTGAACGTCTCTTGGTGCAAAATGGCGGCTCTAGAAAGAAGCCCTCGCTCTTTGATTCTGAGGGACTGACACCAAAACCTGCTGTTTACTGTTGATGTTTTACATCGCTGGAAAATCTTCTGCTATCACACTTCATTGTAGCTGCTGAAAATATCTCAGCGTGGCGTCATCTTGTCTACATTTGGCCAGTTATCCGTGGGAATAAAATAAAAATACACAGCCAAACAACAAAATGGGCCCAGAAATGCACGATACATTGCCAACAGCTGTTAAAGTGTTTTAGGGTGGATTCCAATTAGGAGCTTGGGCTAGAGCTCCCCTCCTTCAACAGCTACAGTCGAGGTGTCCTTCAGCAAGCACTTCACCTCCAGCTGCTACACTGGAGTTGCTCGGTGGCCGACAGCAGAAGCTGCTGCACTGAGAAACTTCCAAATGTGTTTCTGCATGAATGTGAAGCAGGGGCTTGCTTAAAAAGGGAATGCATACTCAGCAAACCTTCCGTGGCAAAATAAAGGTTAAAAATAACATATTTTGCATCACTTTGTAAAGCCAGAATCCAGAACTGCAGCACATTTGGCACCACAGTTTACTGTTTTAGTTTACTCTGATTTCACTGGGTTTAAGAGTTTTCCCCTCTCTAACTTATTGATGGGAGCTGTCAGGGTCATGACCTTTATATTAAGTTACAGGGGATCTGAAAGTACAGTTATGTTATGTGTATATACTGATATAGTCTTTTACATTTTGGATTTTGTGCAAATTTCTTTAAATCAATTTGACCTTTTGTCTAGTTGTAATGTGATTTAAGTTCCTTGTATGAATTGATGTTTCAGGTTTATTAAGAATTGGTTTATTTTGAGTGCAATACAGGCAATTGTATTATTATAGATATTATTCGTAGTCGTAGTATTAATAGTAGTAGTAGTAGTGGCAGTACTAGTGGTAGCAGTGGTAGTATTAGTAGTACTTGCACTCACACACACACACACACACACACACACACACCTCCTGCATGGCCCTCTGCACCGTCTCCAGCTCTCCGACCAGCGACCCGTCCAGCAGCAGGACCAGCGGACTGAGTCTCGCTCGCCTCCCAGAGCCTCTACGCTCCCGACTGGCCCGCCGCAGAATGGAGTGGTAGTTCTGACGAGACAAACAGAACCACAACTTACATCAAATAAAGCACTTTTTTTGGGAACTTCTTCCACTAAAGGGATTTAAAGACTGAAATGTAACATTAACAGCTTTGCAGCAACTGATAATAACTTCCAGATGATGTAATTAATTAATGTAATACTGTAATACTGTAATATTACTCCAGCAACTTATTACATTCACAGGTTTTATTATAATTTCAGCCCATTTAGAGGGGTTATTTTATTACATTTTGTAAGTTATTGCATTATCAGGCATTTATTACATTATCTACAAGCTCATGTCTTACTCTGTGGTCATGGGGGAGCGGTGTGGATGTCTGCGGCACGGGGAAGGGGGAAGGAGGTGTGGCGCTGTCCTCTCCCTCTGAGGAGCTGCTGGTCTCGCTCCCTTGCTCCCCCTTCTGCCGGAGGCCCTTCCTGCGGAAAAGCTTGTTGATGAGATGCTTGTACTGGTTGGGCTGGTAGTGGGAGACCTTCTTCAGCGGCTGGGACAGATCCACGGAGCCCCGTCTCTTCAGCGCTCGGGGGATTTCCGCCCGGATACGGAGCAGCTCCTCCAGGTCGGGGATCTCCTGGCTCTGGGCCTCGGGGGCCACAACCGGCTGCAGCCTGGTGGGGCTGAGGGGCCGGGGGGCGGGGGCGGGGGCCGCCTCCATACCCCCCTCTGACATGCTGGGAGTCTCAGAAATCACAGGAATGTGATGATGAATAAGGTCCAGCCGCTCTAACTCTGCATCTACGTCCCCCGCTTTCAGCACTGCAGAGACGGAGACCAAACCACAGATGCAGCAAAATTAGCTTAATTAACAAAGATCCTGTGAACACAAATCTATTGCAGGAAAGTGTAACAGAGTGTGTGGGCAGATGTGTGACGTGCAAGGGTGGAAGTAACTAATTACATTCACTCACGTTACAGTAATTGACTGTATTTTTTAAAGTCAGTAATTTTACTTTTACTTAAGTGTTTTTTTCCTCCTATTGCACTTCACTGAATTTTAAATGACATCCATTACAGAGTACAGATTTTGTACTCTCTCCTTAAGCAACAGAAACTGGACCATTGTAAATTGTAGAGCCATTCACAGTGAACAGTCAGTCAGCGAAGAAGAGAAGAGTAATCTGGCTTTATTTTATTGCGTAATTTTGAATTTTTAGAATTAAAAGAATCTAGTTTGAACTCTGTCCTCTCGTCCTTTTAGAATCACATGGAAAAGATCACATGTAACAACATTCTCTTTTCTAAAAAGTAAAAGTAACTTTTACTCTGAGTACATTTTAAATGAGCTAGTAGATTTTTACACTAGTACTTTCACTTCTACTTAAGTAAAATATCAGCAAAGTAACAGTACTTCAACTTGAGTAGGAAACTCTAGTACTCTCTCCACCACCGGTGATGTGTTTCCATACCTTCACTGTATATGGCCGGCTGCCTCAGCTCGGGTGGGGGGGGCTGTGGCTGGAGGAGGGGCTGGGGCAGGAACTCTCTGGGCAGCGGTACGGCCGGCAGGTAAGGCAGCATGTCTCCGTCTCCTCCCAGGACTCTGGGGTGGTGGGTCGGCCCCACGGCCCAGTGGGGGTTCTGCAGACGCATGATGACAGACAGAGGGATGGGCCTGCGCTGGCGGGTCTGGGCGGAAGCGGGGGGGATGGAAATACGGGAGATGATGGGCTGAGCGTGGTAGGGGGAGTGGGCCGGGGACGTAACGTCTGGAGGAACCGATATACGGGCGTTACGGGGGAGAGATCCATGGGAAGGCTGGAGAGGTCGAGAGCGAGAATCCTGGAGAGGCGGAGACAAACAGTAAAAGGGGATGAGCTCAGTAAATCAAAGAAAAAAAAAGAAAGCATGCTTGCTATTCTCACACCTAAGCCTGCACGGGGAAAAAGGCAGCAGCTTTATGTCATAAAATAAATCACTCTGTGTGTATATCCCTTAATAAAGAAATGAGAGTTAGGATCCGATCTTAAACTAGTCTGCAGACAGAGGGAACAGTGGATATACTGTAGTTAAAAAGCCTCTATTGTGATGGTATATCTAGGATACATATTAAGAACAGCTGACTGGTTTCGACCACAAGACTTGGGGAAGTTTTTCTTCCATATTTGAGCAAGAGTGCCTGCAGATTGCCAAAGATTGGATCCTAATTCTAGGCTTCTAGGCATGTGCACCACTCCTTCGTGAGCTATTTGACGCTATCTGAAGCTGTAAAAATATTTTTCGAGCACAGTTTTTCCTGTTTCATCTATCTTCTCTAAAAAATACTCTACTAACATTCTGTTGGCCATTTCACCCTGTTCTTATCTGTGAAAAACAATGCCAGGCTAGTGGTACCTCCTGTTTAGGTAGATATCTGCAGTTTCTCAAGGACTCAAAGAGGGAATGGTGCGCCATTTTAGTTAACGTTGTGAACGTGGATTACTTACAAATGCGGGAAAGAACATTTGAGCCAAGATAAAAGTCATAAAAGCAAAACTCTCACAGTACTTATTTGATCTATCTCTCCATCAACACCACACACCTTTTTGGCGCTGGGGGCCGGAGGAGGACCGTCCAGGTTGGATTCCCTCCAGTTGCTTTTTGGCACCGACGGCCTCAGCCACTCTGTCTCTGCAACAGGAAGGTGCTAAGTTAAAAAACAGAGAACACACACTGGGCGCCGGTGGCAGAGAGCCAAAGTTCCTGAGCGCTTAAATTGTTTGCCCTGTACTAACGCTACGACTCTGCACACAAAGTAAAAGTTGAATTAACAATGCCGTCTTTCATCTGCCTGAATGTAAATGAGCAGCAGTCATGCAGACTAACTTTCGTAGGTGTGGTGAGGTTTCCTCTCGTAGGACGCGTCCAGATCTGTCTCATTCCACTTGCCAGGGCTCTTTTGCCGCTGCACGCCCTCATCTGAGAGAGAGAGAGAGAGAGAGAGAGAGAGAGAGAGAGAGAGAGAGTGAGTGACAGAAAGGAAGAAGGAAGCTTAGAAAGAATAGTACAAACTGGGTTGCAAGCATGTTGAGCAAATGACCCAAAAAAATTCAATAAAGTCTTGACACTCCCAAGGTTACAGGCCAGTGTTTCCCTCCAGAATTTTATTTGTGTAACGACGGAAAAACCTCTGAAACTAAAACCCTCCATTGAAACCCAGAATAATGAAAGTCTTGTAGGTGGGTTGGCAGCTTCTTCAGGAAAAGTGACCCAATGCACCGATTCAGTGGTAGAGGAAACTCTGTTACAGACACTTCTTGAAAAGTTAATGTGCACTGGAGACAAATGAAGATAAATGAGATAAATTAAATTATTTTACTCCAAGATTTTAAGACTCAATAGCAGATTAAATCAGCGGTTCTCAAACTGGGGGCTGGGAGATAATTTTGGGGGGATCGCGAGATGATTTATGGGATAGGAAAAAAACATATTTCTACTATACAAGTTTATTATCATGAGTAATTATTCTGTTTTTTCTTGTATCTTTGCTTTTTTCTTGTGAAATACTGAATAGCTTTAAGCCTCTCGGCCTCTTCTGATAATCAAATGAAATGACCTGAAAAGGGAAAATCATTTTTTGGGTGAACTGTTCGCCACTCTGCATATGCAGCCTGCGATGGGGGTTGCAAGTAGGCATCGCTTCGTTTTAAGGGGTCGTTTAAAGGTTGAGAGCCACTGGATTAAATGTTTTTTTTATTTTCGGTTGTACGACAGAAGCCCTGAAAGGCAAGATGAAAAAAACATGTTTATTTAAGTTTATCTCGTCCGGACGAGTTACTAAGTTGTTTGGATGAGATGAACTTAAAATTTGGCAGTACATTTTTTTTTCTTGCATTGCCATTCTGGGCTTCCATACGGTTGCCTTTGAGCTAGTTAATCAGTTTCTACTGTCTGTATCAAACTGTACAGTCACAGACCGATGTTTACCCCAGATTTTTATTCTTGAAAGAGTGAAAAAGCCTCTGAAACAGCATTTAGATCAGGCAGACGCTGGAGAGACAGTAAAACACTGGATCACTAAAGCCACTCACCAGCTTGCACGAACCCGCCAAAATTCCGGGGCAGCGTGCTGGACAAGGGATGATTGAAAGGGCGGGGGGAGGGGCTTCTGTCCGGCCGCGGGGACCTTCGGCCCATCTGGCTGCTGTCGTAAGGGCTCAGCAGGTTGGAGGAGGAGTGCAGCGGAGCGGACCGGGGCAACTGGTCAAAAGAAGCAGCCGTGGGGGTCGGGGAGGGGCTCCGCTCCATGTAACTGACCGAGCCTCGCGGGCTCCTGTTGTAACGAGAGGGGGAGGCACGCCTCTGGGTACGAGGCGAATGTTTGGGGCTCATCTGACCGTACGAGTAAGTGTCGGGTCCGAGGTGGGGGAGCGGAGAGTGTCCGTCCCTGCGGGCCTGGGGGGATGTGAGCGGGTTGGGGGAGAAGACAGGGGAGTACGGGGGGGTTTTAGTGCTGGAGACGATGGAGTCCATGGAACGAGAGGCTGTTGAGCTCGGGGAGTAAGGCATGGAGCTGGTGCTGTCGTGACTGCTGCCACCTGAATCCCTGGGACTGAGGGAGGCGGAGGTGGAGGAGCTGGACAGGCTGAACTGAGGCTTCTCTCTGGAGATCAGAGAGCCGGTCTGCAGGGAGAACACAGCAGAGCGGGGGTCAGTTCAGGAATGAACTCATCCAATTCAATTGAGGACTTGCAATCAGAAATTGAAAAAAACAGAACTGGAAATTTAATTCAATTCAATGAAATTCTGTGAAACTCCATGTTTTTTTTTTTCCTTACCACATATCTGAGATTACACATAGTGTTATATATTATCAATACTGAATATTATAAAATGTTAAAGGTACCTTGCAGGTGGTATTTGATGCATAACATGCTATCATAATCCATACATTATGATTGAATGTATTTGATTTGTTTAACTGTCTTTTATCTGATTCATAATGTTTAGCGAGAAGACAAACTCTCTTAGAAGTGGAATTTCATGGAATTTAATAGAATTCAATTCTGTTTCCTGTCATTCCAATTCAATTCCAATTCTGTTTCCTTAGAGCTGGGTGACATTCACATTCCAACTCCAACTGCAGGAATTGAATTGGAGTTTAACATGTATTCTCAATTCAATTCATGAATTTCCCCAACTCTGGAACACAGGTCAGGATGGGACAGAACAGGAAATGCACACACATTTTGTACACACACAGACACATACAAACATACACACACTATATAGTATATCACTGATACAAACAGACAGATGTGTGTGTGTACCTGAGACCCAGACTTTGCATTGTTGCTGGAAGAAGCCTCCTGCAGCAGGGAGTTGAACTCTCTGGATAACTCATCTGCTGTAGCCAGGGAGGCGTTCAGGTCATCATTCATGGACTGGACTGGATATAAACAACACAAGTATCACAGACCATTAGTATGGCATAGTCCCCCCATGTGGTTTTCTCATGGAGCAAAAAGAAAAACAAGGATGTGATGAAACACGTTGCACACTTACACAGCATGCTGCTGCCATAGCCCGTCTGAGAGCTCATGGCTGTGACGTTGCAGCGTCCGGCTCCTGAAAAAAAAAAAAACAACGAAAAGAAAGAAAACACACCAAAGCTATTAGGGCAAAAGTCCCAGACCAAGTTCGTTTCAAACTGACACGGCTTCACAACCTCATGAGATGAATTTGCATTTAGCACCTTAGTCACTTTTACAGGACTCGACACGCTACTCTTCTCGTAAAACACAGCAGCTCAAAGATTCGCATGAATAGACCTGGCCTTCTGCCCTCTGAGTTCTTCCCATTCCATTCCACTCAGCCTTTAGCTCAAAGTTTAATATGATAAAATTAGGAGCTGCTGTGTCTCCAAGCTGTGAACGGGGAGTCTTTCACCCTGCACCCTCTCCCTCCCTCCCTCCCTCCCTCTCTCTCCCTCTGCTGGCTCCCCTCAGGCTCTCTGTGTGAGGGAGCGTCAACCTTTTGTGGTTTCATAACCAGAATGAAGAAATAAAAATGCCCTTCATGTCTAAACAAGCCACACTTTCCTCATACCTCAGCAACTGTAAAAAAAACCTTGCAGGCATGCTTTAAAAACATTTATCTGCAAAGTCACATCTCAGCGTGTTGTGGCCCCCTCGACTCCACACCCTGGGCTGCTGGGAACAGCTGTCCGCTCTTCTCGCTGATTCACCCCCCAGTATCTATAAAGCCAGGTGTTCCAGCTTAGCATCATAGATGACTGGTCTCTCTGAAAGCCGGCTTCAGACACACAGAGAGACAGGTGCAGCACACGGCTAGTCTACTGGATGACAGGTTACACTGATACTCCAGACAGCTGGGTAGGCCAACAGGTGGGTTAGTCCAGACTGGGAGCACAGAGCTACTCAAATTATGTATAAATGCAGAAAATGCTCTGTATGTCTAATAATGAGTGAAAATGACATTGACTGCATCTATTAACATAATAAATGGGATATAATTCTTCACAATTATCCATTTCTGGTTTGATTTCTGTTGGTCTAAACCTAAGAAAGGTTCTTTCCGTCCATGTTGGGGCTCATAAATGTGCCAAAATTGCATTAAAATCTGTGTACTTGCTGGCAGTTTATCCAAATATTCTCTCACCTGTCCCTCATTTACTGCAATCCTGCCTGTGTCTAATTAATAATATACATACCAGTCAGTTAGACAGACAGACAGACAGACAGACAGAAAGTGAGGACAGGGGAAACAGAGAATCTACCAAGCGTCACTGATGACTCAACAGCTTTGCACCACTCCACATTTGTGTGAGCCACAAACATACCCAAGTTTCTTTGGGTATATTTGCTACTTAAAGGAAAAATCCAAACTCGGATGCTCTTACACTGTCACATATCATCAGTTTGTGATGTTCAGCGCATTCCAGGAGTTTTTTTTTGTGATGAAATGTTGTAATTTACTTGTTGGTGTGCCCACTTTCACCTCAGCCATGCCTCATCTACTTTGATGTCAATTAGTGATTCCCTGTTTCCCAGGATGACGTTCAACAACGGCCAGAAAAGCGGGTTCTCTGTGCTGTGTAGGTGAAGGAGCAGAGAGTGATAATGATAATGATTAAAAAAAGCTGTTGGAGCGGCAGTTGTGTTTCACACACTATTGAGGCTGCTGTTGGTTGAGAAATTGCTGTTTCTAATTTTGTATTTTGCTTTGCTTTACGTTTCGATTCGGCACCAGAATCTAATTTGGGCAAATAGGGCAAATCTACATCATCTCAATTAGAGGGGATGATGCTCTTCTCTGCTGCAGCCCCACTTGGTGATTTAGGCGGATAAGAGGATAAGACGGGTGCATTTTTACATTAGAATGAGATGAAACGGCATCTTTACTTCCTTGATTTGAGTTTCCTGTTGAAACAGGATGTTGGGGCGGGACAAAACAGTGAGGGATCATTGTGTCTTCTTTCAAATCACTTCTCAAGACATACTTCTACAGACTGGCCTTTATGTAATTGTTTTATCCTGTTTTAAATCTTGTGTTTTTTGCCCTGTGCTTTCTATTACTGTCTGTCTTCTGTATTGCTGCCTGCCTTTCTTTTTGGAGTTGTTTCTCTTGTTTTCTGTAAAGCACTTTGCAAACTCTCTTTTCAGAAAGGTGCTATACAAATAAAGTTTATTATTATTATTATTATTATTATTATTACCATTCAAAAATCTAAACCAATGGAATATCAGTCAGGGAGAGAAAGGCGGTTTTATTTGCTGGGAGGGAGAGACGGGACTGTTCAAAAATCTCTGATGGTTTTATTGGTTGGAATTCATATTCACGCCTACTGGTACAGCATGAGGTCACCGTTAAAGATACTTCCAGTGTTTTCCAGTAAGTAAAAGTAATGGGAGTTCATTTCATGGAGACTTTAAAAGCAGACCGACCTCAGCCTACAATATCTGACGGTACTTATCCCACTTAGCGCCTGGATTAGCCCCCAGCACCAGTCTAATATTAGTCAGGTTACAGAGGAAAATATGTATTATATCTAAGGTCATCATTCCCGCCTTTCCCGTCCGATTCACACACACACACACACACACACACACACACACACACACACACACACACACAATAGTACCGTCAGACAATAACCATCCCAGACTGTGTGTGCTGTAGCAGAGGCTTGGTAGAGTCACACCAGGTCTCACATTCCACACCACGCCTCCCTGTGAGGCATTCAAGCGCCGCCTGGGACGGCTCCTGTTCAGCTTATCTCTGTTTGTCAAGAGCAGCACACACAAAAAAGATTTCCTTCTCTCTCTCTCTCTCTCTCTCTCTCTCTCTGAGTCACACAGGTCAGGTCGATCACTCGCTCACTAAACTCTCCCCTTCCTGCCCAGCAGTTCGTCGACCCCGCCCCTTCCCTCCCTGCTGCACTCTCACCTTCTTCTGCGTTCTTTTGCATGACTGTTTTCCCTTCACTGGTTCTTCAAGGAGTTACTCTGTTGTGTAACTTAACTCAGTGTGGTGCACTGTTGATACACCACTGAAGCCAGAGGACTTATGATTTCATTGCCTACATTAGGGTTATTTTGTTTTGTTTTGTTTTGTTTTGTTTTGTTTTGTTTCTTCATTCATTCATTCATTTATTTATTTGTTTGTTTGTTTCATTCATTCATTCATCCATTCATTCATTTGTTTGTTTGTTTCAGTCATTCATTCATTCATTCATTCATTCATTCATTCGTTTGTTACTTTATTACCTCCGCCAAGGAGGTTATGTTTTCGGTGCCGTTTGTTTGTTTGTTTGTTTGTTTGTCTGTTAGCAGGATTAGGGAAAAACTACTGGCCCGATTTTCATGAAACTTGGTGGAAGGGTATAGCATGGCCCAAGGAAGAACCCATTCAATTTTGGAGCGGATCCGGATCCGACTCACGAACAAGCAATAATAGCACGAACCTTGGCGGAGGTCTGCGCTCTCCGAGTGCCCTTCTAGTGTTTTCTCTTTACACTGGCTGTATTGTGTTAACATGTGTATTAACCAATGGAAAGGTGTTGTAAGTAAACATACTGTGCAAACACCCAATGAAAACAAGGGTGTAACAACACACATAGTATGAAAACAGTTTTCATTAAGTGCTAACACAGTGTTGTGTTGGGCCAATGTGAAGTAACATGACCTCGTTTCCTTTGACATTTCATGCATCTTCTTGTCGTTCTGTTGTTTTCCACCATGTTGTGTTCTGTTATTTAGATTCTGGAGTTCTACAGTTTATTTGTGTCTTTGTTTGTCATCTTATTTTTTGTTGTTTGTGTTATTTATGTGTTTCTTTTTTTAGTTTTGAGAGAAATTCCTTGTATACTTGTGGATGAGCAGAATGGATTCAGAAAACACAGATCTTGTTTAGATCATATTTATACTGTGAGAATACTGTAATTAGAGCTAGGATCTCTGAGGGTAAAATCTACTTTTGTATGTTTTATTGACTTTCAAAAAGCGTTTAAACTTATCTCGGCTGGTGTGGATGGAAAATTTTATAAAGCCATTAAAGCGTGTTGTGTGCAGGTGAATGATATGAAGACTGGGTGGTTTTCTACCCCATATGGAGGCAAACAAGGAGATGTTCTCTCTCCTACCCTTTTTGCTCTGTATTTTAATGATTTAACCCAGCAAATTAAAAGTAAAAACCATGGATTGCAAATAGGTGATGTGAAGCTGAATATCCTGTTATACGCTGATGACATAGCACTCCTAGCAAGGACAGAGGCGGAGTTGCAGAACATGCTAAATACTGTTAATCTCTGGGGTAGGAAATGGAGATTATCGATTAATCGGGGAAAAACTCAAATCATGCACTTCAGAAAAACGAGAGTAGGTAGAAGCACCTTTAATTTTCATGCTGAAGCTATGTCATTAGCATATACCAGCTCATATAAATACCTTGGATTTACTTTGGATGAACATTTAACGTTTGAAGAGGGCATTAGTGTTTTGGCTGAATGTTGTTTTCAGTGAAGCTGACCAGCAATATATTTTCAGAAATGGTTTAGGATGTAGCGTTCACCATATTAAGCACAGGTTATTTCTCGACTATAAAGAAAAATCGGCTACTGACATCTGGCTCAAACCAAAACGTATAACATATAATCAAATTAAAAACATGTATAGTCCAGAACCTTATGTTACTTTACCCTTGGAAGGATCCAGAAGATCTGTGTGTGCCCAGTTGAGAACTGCGACCCTCTGTCTGGCGACTGAGGTGGGCAGGTTCAATTCTACTGATGAGGAGGAGAGACTATGTACTGTATGTGAACTGGGTGTTGTCGAAGATGAATTTCACTTTTTGTTTCACGGTACGTTAAACGAGGAACTAAGACTGCTTTTATTTGAGAAAATGCAAAACAAGAAGCCTGAGCTGTTCTGGTTATAGGTTAAGTTGGTAGTCAGAGAGGAAGTTTTTAGCGTGGCCACTTTCATTGGGAAAGCATGGAAACTGAGAATGGAGAAGCTGTTTATTTGAATGTATGACTTTGATTTGTATGTTTTGATTATTATTTGTTTCTGGTTCTTTTTGTTTGGTGGAACGTAACGTCTCTGTGTCTAGTAAACCCATGCAGTGGTGCACAACACATTATTAAAAATCAGCTATCTATCTATCTGTACAACATCTGGCAAATAAAAGTTTCTGATTCTGATTCTGATTTTGAGGTGAGGAGTTTTTATAAGCCCCTTGGTTTTTTTTTAATTTTTATCTCAGCTACATCATGAGTTGCTCATTTGCATCTCCTCTTTCTGTGTTTTTCTTATCAGGCTATTTTATCGCTGTGCAAATAAACTAAGATAAACTAAACAGCCAAGGTAAAGACTGAGTAAAATGAAGGCTTCAGTCTAAGAACCATATTAGTGAATTTTGAATTTCTTTGAACAGCCAATGTACAGCCAGTTGTCATTAGGTCAGGCATTAGGTATCAATTGGAGTGTAACTGTTACACATGAAAGTACACAACCTCTACTGTCTATAACTATGAATGCACACAATATAAATAATGAAATTTAGAAACATGAATCATCTTAAAACCATCAAATTTAAACCATCAAACTTAAAGTGGACTGCATCTTCAAGAGCAATTGCTTGGTAAAATACACTATTACTCTCTTTTCAGTTCCTTGAATGGTCTGGTAACTAATCATTTGAGAGACACTAGAGTGTTTACGTTGCAGTTTACTAAGTTGGTTCAACCTTATAGCATTCAAGAATTAATTGTCTATACTACTAATGCCAGAAAGATGCAGGATAAAAACATAAAGGAGGACTTCTACAATTAATAGCTACCACTTTTGTATGTTTTTATTTAGTTTGAAAGCTTTGTTTTGACCTTAAAAACTTGGTAACTTGGAAACTGTGTAACTGGCAGTCAGATAAGCACAGAGATCACTGTGGGAAGTAAAAAGGAGATTTAAAGATTAAGGACAATAATCATTAGTCTAGGCAGAATGGCAGGGTGTGTCTGTCCACGACGACAAGCAGTCCCTCCCTCCCTCTCATGTTCTTCACCGACAAATGACGATTACACATCTGACTGATTCGGTGGTTTCTGCTGACCTCCTCCTTCCCATCCATGACTCCATTCATTTCCTCCCTCTCCTGTTTCGGTATCATCTGCCCCTCCTTCATATCCTTTCTCCAGATCTGCCTCGCTCTGTCTCCCCATTCACTCCAGGCAGGGAACTTGGCTGAGACTGAATGATAAAAAGTGAACGGTTCTCTATGCCTTTTTCTCTCTTTGTTGTGGAACCTGAGTCATCTCTAAGACCCCGATCTGGCTGTACTGAATCACACAGACAACCCAAAACTAAAAGATGTCCCACAGGTGTGTATAAAACCCATAAAACTCCTGCAGATCGACACTGCTGGGTTTAGAGGGGAAGCAGTGAAAAGCATGGGTCCTGCTATTAAAACGCAATTCAGCACAAGCTTCTTTATTTGCTCTTGCTCAGCTTGATTTGGATTCAGTGCTCTAAATTCCCAGCAGAGCATTCAGTCATGCCACAGTCCATTGCCAAAGTAAGTAAATATTTGACGCACTCTTTACATTGGCCCACCACTATCTCATGTGATGGATGTCGGGATTCTGACAGGAGATTAAGGTCAAAGCGAATTGAGTAAATGCAGGTAGGAGGTGCTGTGTAATTATTGGGTAAAATATCAGGAATCTGTGTCACTGCGCTCTAGGGAAGAGAATTATTAACCCGGTGTTTTTGTGTCTTTTCTTCTGCATTGTCTGCCGGCACTGCAGAAAAGGAACGCTTCCAGAAAAGTGTCTCCAAAGAATACTGCCTCAAGTCTGATTTGATAATACTGCCAGGAAGCAACACACAGTGGCGGCTAGTTGTTGTTTCTCGCCTAAATTAGTCAACTTCGGTTCTATTAAGTGATCAGTTTTACAGTATGATGAAATAGATGGCCTAGCCCAAGTTGCTCACAGGTTAATCATGTCTTCTGCCTCCAAACCTTAACAGCATGACTCTCTGACACAGACTGTCCCTACCCAACGCACTCCACCCACTTACTTTTTTTATAACGCTGACACCCAGACCTCTTCTAGCTAGTCATTGAAATGCCTAACCTTTCTACCTACATAAACACATCAACGAGCACACACACACACACACACACACACACACCTGTAGCACATTCCATTCACCACAGCAACTGTCACTGCCAAAGAAAACAGCCTTACACAAAGCAGCTCCATTGATCTTCAAATGCAGGATGACAATTATCTGCAGACCAGGGTGCAGCAGGAATAATGGTATATGAACTAAAGCATATTACCGGAGCCTCATTATGATAACAACTAATCCCTTAACACAGTACAAATTGTTTACGGTCCTGTGTTTGTTTGTGGCGCTGCAGACTCATTTGTCCGTGTGGCTTCTAACACTATGCCAGCTATCTTCTTCCCTGCTACTGTTCTCTAGCATGTGACTCGGGAATCTCCCGGTGCAACACAACATAACAGAGTGGCATTCCTGGCGAGTTACACGCTACACCTAAAGCCCAAACACTGTGTCACACTCAGCTGAGGTGCAGAGAGAGCAGTGCAGGGGGCCACTGCTATGTGACAAATGTGTGTGTGTGTGTGTGTGTGTGTGTGTGTGTGCATGCAGGGGAAAATCACATCCACAGGTGTTCTGCTGGCAGTGACAGACTTACAGTACCAACAATAAATCTGATAACAGGTTACAGCAAGTGTATCACACAATGCTGCCCAGCTGGTTTTTAAAACAAGACCCGGTTCACACTGCTGGAGAAATGCCATTCACATCTTGTTATGACAAAGTTTGGTTTGCTGTCACTCTGCAGATCTCTACTGAACAACCTAGCTATTAAGTAGAACAAATAATTGTTTCACGTTTCATAACTTCCAGTCATAAGAAATGCTATGAGAAATAACTCCAGTAATCCTGTAATAAATGTTAGAAGGATACTGTTTGGCTGAGGAAGAGCATCAAGCTTGAAACACATTGCATCTGAGTAGCTGCTGAACCTATTAGCCTTTATTTGTGTTCATTTATTGCTTTGAAGTGCTTGGATTTGTTAGCACTATTTACAGCAAATACACTTCTTGTTTTGTGCATTATATGCTTTTCCACCTTTTCTATTTGAAGTTTTCTGACCCGATTTATTTCCACTGCCTTTTTATGTGGAGAAGGATACTGTAGAAATATCACAGCAACACTAAAATATAATGCAGCTACTAAAGGTCACAATATTACACTATAGGACATCGTAGGGCTGGGCGATATGGTTGAAATCAATATCATGATTATCATAAGGATTTTTCTCGATATCAATATATATCACGATATGGTTCATGTATGCAAAATCACCTTAAATAATCAAATTAATGTTCATCTCATTGAACCGAATGCTAATGTTAGGTGTGATGTCAAACAAAACAGAAATATTCAAATAATATTCCTACCATAGCCTACCTCATTTTATGAGAGTTTTTAAGTAAAATTTGCTTGTCATCATCAATTCAGACAGCAGAAATGTGTGTCACGATATCAAAATATCTTCATATCATCACGATATGATTCCACTGAAAGACGATAAACGATAATATTGAATTATCGCCCAGCCCTAGAACATCCTATTGTAAAACAGCAGATATCATAAAAATATCATAAAGTGCGATAAGGTCAACCATAAACTCATTATTGTGTACAACAGACACAGTATAGCTCCCTATAGGAATATCATAGGACATTATATCTGATATCTGTAGGATATATTACAGTGATTTTTCATGGTTTAGGGGTAAAGGGGCTATACCAGACTACAGAGGGCTGTAAGTTTTATGACTGACAGTTTTAGGTCATTGTTAGTGAATGGCACTTTACTGCACATCCATGTCCAGCAGCTGGCTGGAGCATGTAAGCCTTCCTCCCTCTCTTTCCTTCCTACTGGCTGTGTGGACTGAGGCAGAGCAGGCAGAAATGGAAACATCTGATTTTCATTAGTTTGAGAACAAGCTCCTCCTCGCATTCAAGTCCTCTTACAATGAACTAAGGAAACATAGAGAGAAATCTACACAAGAAAAAAAAAGTATTCATATCATATACTTTGGAGCAGTGACAGACTCAAAAGTAAAATACACCTACTGAAGCAACATAATTCAAACCTTATCAATAAAACAGAATATACGGAACAACAATAATCCTTGACTTCATACATTATCCCACGCAGTGAGAGCTGCGTAGGCTACGAGGCGAGTTAAAAACCTCCTTACCTTATGAAGGAGACCTTTGTTCTTCAGTTCAAAACTCAAGAGTGAGACTGAGCCCTGACCAAGTTATTTTCCCCCTGAAGTCGGTCTGATCAGTCTGTCTCTCTCTCTTGTGGCGGCGGCTCCAGACATTTAGTCATAGCTGCGTACTGAGTGGAGTTATTTTGGCTCCTAGTCCAGCCCCCTCTCTGCTCCGCTGCTCCGCTGTAACCCGAGCCAGGTGCTGCTGCCGCAGCTGGCTCAGGTGAGCGAGCCCGCCCCGGCTGCTGTCCTGACATCTTCTTCTTCTGCTGGAAGATACAGGCAGATTTACACTGCGTCATTCCCATATATTGATATACATATTGATACTACTACTGCTACTACTATTTCTACTTTTTCTGGTCTTATTTTAACTATTTTACTCTTGTGAAGCACTTTGTGACTTTGCTCTGTAAAAGGTGCTAAACTTTATTTACTTACTACTACTACTGCTACAACTAGGCTACTACTAATAATAATGATAATAAACTTAATTTGTATAGCACCTTTCATACAGAATTGTAGCCTAAAATGCTTCACATGATAATAAATAAAAACAGGAAATAAAATAAGACAGTTAAAACATAACTACTTGTTAACATAAATACTTAACAAGCAGTAAAATAGTTGATGCAAAATAAAAGAGTAAAACAGGATAAACAGGTTATTAAGACTAAAAGACTGAGAAGAAAGAGGAATATGAACATAAAATATAGAATAAACTTAATTAAAAGCCAGATTAAAAAGATGTGTCTTTAACTTTTTCCTAAAAATACCATGTGATATACAGAGACATAAAATATTATGGCCAGGGATTCAGTGGAGGGTAAACCCACCTAAACTCAATTACCTATCTTTTTATGCATTTGCGGAATTTATCCCCCTTTTTAAGGCTGACATAAATCTCTATGATATAAATTCATAGTTCATACATCATAGTAAATCGTATCAGACTAGTTTGAGCTATATGAAGATAAGGGTATTCAAAGGAAAAATGAATAGATTCATGATTTTCTGAAGATATAATTGATTTTTGTTTATACTGTTGTTAGACTACATAGATTACATGATAATGACAGACTGGAGGTAATAGTTTCCTCATATTAAGTAAGTACAGTACCACAACATCACTGATTATGGAAATGTCATTCAGTATAGTATTAAGTATGAAGTCATGAGTAGCTTAACATTATAAACACGGTGAGTCGATTAGGTCTTAATGAAGCTATATTTTGTCACACAGAGGTGCGGACGGCTGCGTAACTGGCTTCATGAATAATAACAATACGTCATCGCGTAACCTCTACGTGCTCCGCCCCTTCGGTGAATGAAGTGTTTCCGCTAAGATGGTTGTCGGTGCCTTCCCCATCGCCAAGCTCCTCTATCTCGGAGTACGGCAGCTGAGCAAGCCCGTGGCCAACAGGATAAAAGCAGGAGCCATAAGAAGCGAGTTCTTCAAGAATTACGTATGTCTTCCCCCGGCACAGAGTAAGTAGCTAGGCTAACGGCTAATGACAGCTACATCAGAGGTTGGATGAAGTGGAGGGGGCGTTATCCTCCTGCGACAACCAGTGGGATTACAACTGTCGAAGCCGCTTAGCCAGTCATTTTCATGGGATGATGTGATTGACCAATAGGGTCGAGGCAAAGTAGCGGAGGGCGGGACTTGCTTGTCATTGAGCGTGTTGTATGAAACCTTTGCTTTGAAAGTGCCTTTTGCCCACACGCCGATGTGCTGTCCAGAATATGACAATAAATTTGAATTGATTAGAAAAATTGCCATGGAAATACCTAAGATCATTGCGTTAATGACTCCACTGTCACTATTAGCTAGTTGTAAAGGCTACTACATTGACCATGGCATATAAACGCTTACTTTCTGTTTACTCTTTCAGAACAATGTCAAAATGGCAGGTGTGGCCAATTTCATACCAAGTCAAGTCAAGTTTATTTATATAGCCCATCATCACAAGGCATGTTTCGAAGGACTTTATAGAAAACAAGCCTAAAACAAAATGATGCAATACATATGCAAACAAAATAAAACACAAGGAAACAGAACAGGGTATAAGACACAAAATACCATGTTGAAAAGACAGTATGGGCCAACCTAACCTAGCCTCACTGGCACCACCAACCTTAGACTCTCTGTAAAGACAAGGAAAAACACCCACAAAAAACCTTATTAGGAAAAATTCAATTCAAAGAGGGATTCCCCAACCAGGACGCCTGAGTGTGCAATAGGTGCTGGGACAAAGCAATAAAATGGGCAATAACATTGGCCATTACAATGAGATACCACCAAATGCCATATTAAAAGCATAACTGAAAATGTGCCTGTGTCTTGCACGCTTCTTTGTCTTTGTCCACGCAGTTTACCACTGGATCGAGATGAGAACCAAGATGAGGATCATGGGGTTTCGGGGTTCCACCATTAAGCCGCTGAACGAGGAGGCGGCGGCAGAGCTGGGCGCCGAGCTGCTGGGAGAGGCGATCGTCTTCCTCATCGGCGGCGGCTGCATGGTGCTGGAGTACAGCAGGCAGGCCGCCAACTCCCGCCGCAAAGAAGAGGAGCTGAACGAGACGATCACCAACCTACAGACTCAGCTGGGAGAGCTCAGCCTGGCCACAGAGACACTAGACGCCCAGCTGAGGGAGGTCAACAGGCTACTGCTGGCCTTTCCTGCTCCCGACAAGAAATGATCCGACTGGTTCCCGGCTAGGGGGTACGGGACTGTCTGTTAGTCTTTGTGTGAAGGAATGAGAGTGCGCCGACTTGGCGCTGCCATATGTACAGCCTGATAACAGCCCGGCCTCACACACCGTTTCCCTGAACTCAGAGTCGGGTGCAACAGGTGGACCTGAGCATACTAGTGCGTTGTGGTTTTGGGCGGGGTTGGGGCCATTCATGAACTGAATTGAGAATACATGGTAAATTCCAGTTCAGTTTCTGGTGTTGGAGTTGGAATTGGAATGTCCCATCTAAGGAAACAGAACTGGAATGACAGCAAACAGAATTTAATTCCATGAAATTCCACTTCTAAGAGAGGTTGACTTGACTTGCTAAACATTATAAATCAAACATCATGAATCAAATAAAAGAATACATTCAATCATAATGTATGTATTACGATTACATGTTCTGCATCAAATACCACGTGAAAGGTTCCTTTAACATTTTATGATGTTCAGTATTGATAATATATAACACTACGTGTAATCTCAGATATGTGGTACGAAAAAACAAAAACACATGGAATTTCACAGAATTAAATTCAACTTCCTGAATTCCTCAGTTGAATTGGAATTGATGAGTTTGTTCATGAATTGAACCCAACCCTGCTTTTGGGTCCTATCATCAGCTTATGTTTTGAGCAACCAGTTGTAAAGGGGATTACTATGATATTCATAGTGTATTTATATGGCTGATCTTGCATGTTCATTACAAGCTCGACTGTATATAACAAGGCAATGGTGAACTTGGAAGTTGCTATATTTGATAACAGTTTCAGCATATCACTTTGTCGTTGTATTTCAGTGATCTTTTGGTGGAAATTAAGCACTTAAGGAAATTAATGGGGATTTCTATACTCCTTTGGCTTGAATCGTCTGAGTGGGCCCATGATATTGTCTACTGCCACTCAGATGAGAAACATATCTTGCACTACAGTAAAGGTATAAACAGACTAAACAAGAACCATTTGGCCATGTCAGTTGATTCATCTGGAGATCTATCCCACCCAACAAAGGTTTCATAGACATGTTGTGTAGTATTTACACTGTGAATCCCTTTGCTGGTCGAGAGTTTGTGTACATTGCAGGCTGTGGCATATAATTGTAAATGAATGATGTAAAATAAAGTGAAATGATAAATGCTTTAAGTACATGTTCATACCTGCTGTGTATTAATAGTCAGTTCGTGTGGCAACATATGATGCGTAATTACTTAAGAGAATATTGACCTCGATGAATATAAAGTGAAATAGTTAAAACCAAGGAGGTTAAAACCGTACCAGACTAGTACGGCTGCAGAGCGGAAGAGGAAACGGAGGAAGAAGTTTGCTTCCTGCCACTAGGGGGTAGCAGGTTCACTCAAATCTTTTACCACGATTGACCCGCGCAACTCGCGTGAGAGGAGGTAGGCCTTATCCTTATATTTTCTCGTAATATGTAGTATTACTGCAGTATGCACGGAGTAAATAATATATCAACCAAATGCACTGCGTGCAAAATTGGAATAGGCGTCCTGTGGCTTGCGTGTTGTTGAAATTGAAGAGTTACATGTCCTGCATCGGTTTTCGGTAGCTAACGCTAGGCTATCACGGTTAGCAGCATTAGCCGCATAGCGTTAACTTAGCGAATATTAACAGCAACCCTGGTGATATTTTCAACTTGCAAACTATGATTGAATTGGTAGGATATATTATAAAGCCAGAAATACTCAGTTGTTTATAGCTAACTAGTTGAACAAGGGACGATGGGGTAGTATTTAGCTAAGCTAGTTAGCTAGCACTGCTAGCTTGGCTAAACAAGCTAGCGTAGCAAGGCTAACATTATATTTACAGTCACAGTGCCACACAACAGGTAACCACTTCAAATTCAGACGTAATGCTGTTGGCCTTTAACATGCATTTGAACACAATTATTTTCTTTGCATTAACAGTAAACGGAAAACTGCACAAATACCCAAACACTATGAGTGTTGACGTAAAGAAACTGAAAGTCAATGAACTGAAAGAGGAGCTTCAGCGCCGCGGCCTGGACACCAAAGGCCTGAAGGCGGACCTGGTGGAGCGGCTCAGAGCCGCTCTGGACTCTGAAGCGGAGGCTGATACTTTAGAGGAAGGGGGAGGACCACCGGAGAACCCGGAGGATCAGGAGGATGAATACTCCCACGACTTCCCAGATGAAGAAGATGCAGAAGACGGAGACGATGGAGATGATGGGGAGGATGGGGATGATGGGGAGGATATCCAAGAGATCCAAGGTCAGTCCAAGTCATACTTTTTCTTGAGAGGAGGAAATTCTCGTATTTTTTTCTCCCATTTTTACACGTGATTTTGTCGTGTGTTTAAACTTAGTTAAGTGTCCCCTGTTTTCAGATTTCTTGACTAAAAACGAACAGTTGTATTCAGTGTACCTTGTAAAGGTTTTGTTTATTTTTATTGAACAATTATTTTTCCAGGAAGTCCCATTGAGACCGAGTTTCTCTTTTACAAGGGTGATATGGCCAAGAGGCAATTAATAATACAGCATTTATACACAAACAACACATAAGTGACAAACATAAAACAATACAATTTAAAACATAAAATGAAAATATACCTGTCAATTGACACATAATGTAGTGTGATTTAAAAACAAAATAAAATACAGTCTGAAACAAGAAAAAAACTTTTCTTGGCACCTTCTGTACAAGCACTTGGTACTTTCTTGGGTTCTGACTCTGTTTTTGAAAACCTGCCCTTTGCAAAAGATATATATTGCGCAGAATTGCCCTTTTTAATTTTGCCTGTCAAAGCGAATCACACAAAACCAAACAAATGAATATGAAATAGGGAGAAAAGGCTCTGAACGTGAATGATGCAGAAAATAATTGAAATGGCAAAAAAAGCTGTCAAAGTGAATCATATGCAAGTTCCTCAAAAGCACGTTGAGCATATGTTTATATCTTTAGAGTGCCAAGGATGAGCCAAAACTTAAATTATAATTTTGCGGTCGTCTCTTTCCATGTGCAGAAGCAGATGAGGACATCGATGAAGGACATATCATCGAGGAGCAAGACGAGGATAAAGATTCAGGTGGAGACTACGAGGCAGACGAGGCAGTAGGTGAGCCTTTTGAAAGTCAGGTGGCTCCAGACACGGACGACAGTATCCCCGACTTCACAGCAGACGTTGATATAAAGAAGCCTGAGCCTGAGGTGATTCCTGAGTACGAGGCCAAGCCTGAACACCCGGAGACACAGGAGAAGCCCGAGAGCAAACCAGGTGATGTTTAGCAATTCTTCAGCTTGACTTGCAAAGGAGACATTTGTTTGTCTACAGGCCCTGATAGCTGGTAAATCCCAAAACTCACCAGCAACTTTAAGTACTTTATAAGCCATCTGTATTATAAGAATAGATAAGGACCTTCAGGTGCTTGGTTACCTGCCGAAGTTTTGGCTAGAGTAAACAAACTTAAAACTTGGCTGGTTGTTGGTGTATTTTTCCACCCTGTTGCCACTTAAAGTTCCACAAACAACAAACACAGAATATTTAGCTCACTGTCATTCTTCCTTTTTATTATTTTAGAAGTTAAAGCGGAGATCAAAAAAGAGAATGACGATGAATCCACTGGAGATCAGCAGCGGGATGTTCAAGAAACAGAGCAGACGCGTGAGCCAGCCAACGAGTGGGAGGAGGCTGAGGCCCAGCAGGCTGAGCAGGTCAAGGTGGAAGCCGAAAGATCTGGACACCACAGCCGCAAGAGATCCTATGATGAGAGCAGGGGCTACGGCTACTACGAGCACCGCGAGGACAAGAGGTAAGCATATCGTGGCTTATGACTGACGGATATGTTACGTTTTTATCTTATCACTGTGGCAATAGTGTAACAAAATATTCCTGTGATCATGCATGATAGAGAATTGCTAGGTAAGGAAATAGAAGCAGAGGAGAGAAGATGGAAAGTATTTTATTTTCTAGCTTGAAGAGAAGTTGTGAAGTTCTTGAAAGTGGGTGTAATATCTATTGGTGGCATAATCTTTTTGTGTTTTCACAGGTCTCGCACCCCACAGCCCCCTGCCGAAGATGAGGAAGAGAACATTGATGATACTCTTGTTACAATTGATACGTGTAAGTAAGCAATTATAAAGCAGTTCAACCCAAATGCAGATAACCTGTGAAGAACGTTTTACCAGATTTTCAACATGAAACCAATTTGAAATCTGTCTTGACTGTTTTTCAGACAACTGTGATCTGCACTTCAAAGTGTCCCGAGATCGCTACAGCGGCTATCCGCTCACCATCGAGGGCTTCGCTTACCTGTGGTCCGGAGCGCGGGCGACACATGGCGTCAGCCAGGGCCGTGTCTGTTATGAGATGAAGGTACGACACAGTAGACGATATGCCTCCCTCTAAAGGTCAGGTATTTTCAAAACTAGACATAGAAGTTTGCCACAGAATGTTCTGAGAGTGTTTACGAGCAACATGCCGCCGTATAAAATACGGCAATATCTGGCCTCTAGCTACGTTGCAGACCTCTTAGTCCCCTATGAGAGAGAGTGCATCCTGATTGTCCTGCTGTTTAGACTGGAGACCAAAGGTCACGTTGCTTTTGCTATCAGGGCTGCTGGATGAGGAAACTAGGCTAGTTAAATCAGTAACATCTTTTAAATCACTTTATTTAACACTTTTTTTTGCGCTTTTGTGTAATTTTTTTTATTTTTGCCCACTTTTAATCTTGTATTGTTTCTCATGTTATGTTTTTTTTTCTTAGCTATTTTTTCATGAATGCATTTCCTATTTTTACCACCTCATGTATTTAACAATTCTTGTTTTGATGCCTTCCTATACAGCACATTATAAACTCTGCTTTTGCTGAGCACTATATAGATCAAGTTTTTATGTTGTAAGTGTGACAACAAAATCAAAGATATTAAGATATTTGCAACAAATCACAACACCTGGTGGTTCGCTATGCTTTGTATTGTATGAAATCTTTTTAGAACACAATTTGCCACTATACATAATTTAGGAAATGTATTTGTCAGGGAGTAAGAGGAGATTACATTAGTCTTTTTGTTTGTTTTTTGTCTTCCAACATGGTGGCGTGTCCCTCCTAAACATCGATAACTACTCTCAAAACATTCGGTGACAGTTTTTTTTGTCTGAGTTTTTGACCTGACTCCTCTCTCCCTCTTCAGATCAATGAGGATATCCCCGTGAAGCACCTGCCCAGCAGCGAGCCCGATCCCCATGTGGTCAGAATCGGATGGTCCCTGAACTCCTGCAGCACTCAGCTTGGTGAGCGGAGAGCGGTGATATTCAGACTGTGTTTGGCATGAATGAATGGTTTGTTTCTTGGAGACCCGTGGTCTTAAATAGAAAGAATGAGTTTTGTTGTGCTGCGTTTCAGGTGAGGAGCCTTTTTCCTACGGATTTGGAGGAACAGGAAAGAAATCCGCTGATTGCAAGTTTGCAGATTATGGAGAGAAGTTTGGTGAAAATGATGTCATCGGCTGTTACATTGTAAGTAGTGGCAGTGGGTAGTAATTCAATGTTATTGTTTATCATCTTTAAATAGAGTTGTATCGTGATGAAACAATGATATAGAGTTATATCATGATACACATTTCTGTTGTCTAAATTGATGATATAATGCAAACGCTAATTCAAATCTGAGATCCGAAACAAATTAGGGAATATTATTTGAAAATTAGAGATTTATCATACTTTATATTAGCATGCAGTTCAATGTGATTAACATCAATTTGATTATTTGATATGTGATTTTGCATATGTAAGCAGATCAAATTATGTATCAATGATTTCTTAGGATTGTTGTGATATATATTTTGTCATTATAGTTGGCAGTACACTTTTAACAAACATTGAGTTAAAGCTCAAAGATGCTCTTTCCCCCCTCTCACAATTGTAATTTTAGGACTTTGATGGTGGTGACGAGGTGCAGATGGCCTACTCTAAGAACGGAGTGTGGCTGGATGTGGCTTTCCGAGCTACCAAGGAGTCGCTGGCAGGCCGCGCTCTGTTCCCGCACGTCCTGGTGAAGAATTGTGCCGTTGAGTTCAACTTTGGCCAGAAGCAGGAGCCTTACTTCCCCCCACCAGAGGGCTACACCTTCATCCACAACCTCAGCATGGAGAGCAAGACCAGAGGCACTGTGGGACCCACCACCAAGTCTGAATGTGAGGTAGGGCTGCACTGAATTGACAAAACAAACAAATTGGAAAATTTGTTTGCCAAAGACTGCGATTGCGTCATGAGTTGATACACTTGGATAAATCTCTGATGCAGCCCTAATGTGAGGTACATCTGGAAATATTCAACGGACTGTGTGAGTTTGTGTATGATAATGAAAGTAATAATTGAGCAAGAATTAGCCTGTTTTCTCTGCTAACTTGTTTCAGATCTTGATGATGGTTGGCTTGCCTGCCTGTGGGAAGACCACCTGGGCCATGAAGCACGCTGAGACGAACCCCGACAAGAAGTACAACATCTTGGGCACCAACGCCATCATGGACAAGATGAAGGTCAGACTGAACCACCGTCCCAGAGGGAAAGAAACGTATATACACAGGTTTTACATTGCGCCAACGTTCCAGTCGACTTCATCGTCTTGTCTGTTGTATTTGTTCTGCAGGTGATGGGTCTTCGTCGCCAGAGGAACTACGCGGGGCGCTGGGACATTCTGATCCAGCAGGCCACCCAGTGTCTGAACCGGCTGATCGAGATCGCCGCCCGCAAGAGACGCAACTACATCCTGGATCAGGTACTGCCCTCCCACCCACACTCTGCTCTGATACACACCATAGTCAGTCAATGTGCCCTGATGCTCACTCTCTCTAATGGACTATCTATTTATCTTTCAGGGGGGCTCTATGTATGATAGAGTAGAAGAAGCATTGATCAGCCTCTTGTCACTTGCTTGTCATGTATTGTAAAGGAAAATGATTAATGGCTCTCATAAGTGACAGAATCTTTCATGTTGTCATCCCTCAGTATATTTTGTACTTTTCTATTTTTTTGTCATAATACAGTATTGTTTGTCTTGTGAATTTCAACAATGTACAAGTAAACCATGACTATGTAAAGATGTTGAGAAACAAGTAAGCTCTGCCTGGTGAGTAAGAAAAACACCTTCTGTTGCTATGGTAATTTAACAAGACAGAGTTGATAGCTTTTTTAAAAAAGCTATATTTAACAGTTAGATACATGGAACTGTTGAGTGTTTTTAAAATAAATTGACCCTGAAGGTAAGTGACGACTAACCGTTTTCAGCTTTTCAGAACCTTGTGCTCAGCAAATGTTTAAAAAAACAAAGGTAGGTGGGTCTGATGGCGGGACCTGGTCTTGTCCTTGGAAACTGTGAGTATCCACAGGTAGGTTATATCTGTCTGTTGTTGTCTTCAGTGGGACTAGAGCGCGTATGAAGAGGAGGTAAGTCAAGGTAAGTGTGGGGGGCCCCAGTCAGAAATGTCAGTCGTCAAGCCTTGACTTGCTTTATCCAAGTCGTAGATGGTAAGTGTATCAGATTGAGTGTGTTCTAAGAAATTCTGAGTTTTACTGCTAATTATCCAGGGCTATGTGAAGAACTTGAATAGTGAAGTCAAAGAGATTTTCTTTAGATTTAAATGATGGATTTAGAAAGGGGAGGTATGTGGTTAATTTGAAGATTGTGATGTTACCAGAAATGTTATTGATGTAAGATGAAGTAACCAATGATGACCCTAAAGTTGATTTTTGACATGCATTTACACATACTACATTAGAGTGAAGGCATAACTGGATTAGCATAATAGGTGCGCAAATGTCTACTGTACATCATTTATTGTTTTGAGAGATTTTGACAGTTTGCCCCCTTGATGTGTTATGTAATGTTGATATTAAGTTGCTAAGAGAATGGGAAGTTAGTTTAGATATTTACGGGGTCCCCCTCTATCATAAATAACATTCATTGCCAGTCACTGAGGATGGATGCACAGAATGCAAGGTAAGTCTGTGGAGTGATGAGAGGCCATTAGTAACTTGAGTAAAAACGTAGACTGACAACCAAGCCAAACCTCTCTCACTTCATTATTGCAGGGTTCCAGCTTCCTTCCAGTGGAAAGCCATTACAACAAGTAAACAATAACAAACAAGCTTCTACTTCTTTCTTGTCACCATTGCTAGACAAATGTATATGGATCAGCCCAGAGACGAAAAATGCGTCCTTTTGAAGGTTTTCAACGCAAGGCTATTGTAATTTGTCCCACGGACGAGGATTTAAAAGAACGAACATTAAAGCAAACTGATGAGCAGGGGAAGGATGTGCCCGATCATGCTGTTTTAGAAATGAAAGGTAGGAATGCTGTGGAAAACAACCAACAAAACACCAGATCTACTTTTACTTTTTCTATGTTTTGTCTCTAAATCAAACTTGGAAGATGCCCCTCCCCCCCTCCCCCCATCATAGCCTCTGGCCAGATTTCAGACCTGGACATTTTTTAACAGTCCACATGAATTTGATTCTTCCTTATTTTGCCCTCTATCTGCCACTTGCCATACAACTTCCTCCTAATGCACTGCAAACTGAGACTTGGGCCCGTGAGTTGAGGTCATGTAATAATGGAACTAAAATTGCACAATTGGCTTCCCTGAAAAGGATGTTTCCAAACTCGCTCTTGGCAAACTTACTAGCAGTCACACGATGTAAATCGCTGACGTTGTCGGAAGTTCATTTGTAACAACATTACATCAGCAGCCCTTGGTTTGCAGTGCTGTTTCCTCTTCTCACCAACCTTCTAGTTGTCCTTATGTCCCTCCCCCCCCCGTACTGAAGTCTCCTCCCTCTCCTGTGTTTGCTTGAGCAAATGTTTCCTCCATGTTCTCCTGGAGGTAATGTTTGTTCCCTACCCCGCCAAACACATTGCCATCTGCTTTCATCTATCTGCTCTTAGTTTCTTTCTCTATGATCTCCACTGCCTCTGTATGGTAATAATTGTATTTCATTTTGTCTTCCGGTGGTGTGGCTGCTCTGGTCTTCACTACAACCCCCTCCCCCTCCCCTCTCTTTCTCTCTGTCTCTCCATCCCTCTCTTGCTGGATGGGCTGTCTCTCTCTCCTCCTCCTGTGGTCACCTCTGTCACTCTCCAAGCCAACTTTACTCTCCCTGAGGGTGGCGACTTCCTGGATGAGGTGACGTTTGCCGAGCTGCAGCGTGAGGAGGCTGAGAAGCTGGTGAAGCAGTACAATGAGGAAGGCCGCAAGGCCGGCCCGCCCCCTGACAAACGCTTCGACAACAGGCAGGGCGGGTTCCGCGGCCGCGGCGGCGGTGGCAGCTTCCAGCGATATGACAACCGTGAGGTATCCCGCGGTGGCTACCAGAGCCGCGGCGGGAATGGAGGCAATGGCTACAGAGGAGGTGAGCGGACAGTCGGCCTACCTCACACTGTGCATCCATCTGTGTATTGGGGTCATTTATAGATCTAGTATGCCTTCTGTCAGTGTAAATATAGTTGTAAATCCTGCTTTGTTTACTTTCCAGGCTACAATCGTGGCAGCTATAATCAGAACCGTTGGGGTAACAGCTACCGTGACGGAGGCTCAAACGGACGTGGCGGATACAACCGCAGCCAGCAGTCAGGAGGAAGCTATAATCGGCCAGCCCCTTACAACAAGGGAGGATACAACCAGGTACCCGATATGTCCTTGATATATGGAGATTGAGGGCTTTAAAGATGAAATAATGTTAAATTGACCTATTCTGCTGAACCCTTTGTTTCACCTCCAGGGCTACAACCAGAGCTACAATCAAGGGTACAACCAGGGCAACTACAACCAGAGTTACTATGGCAACTACAGTCAGTACCCAGGATACAGCCAGAGCTACAGCCAGACACCTGCCACTGGACAGACATACAGCCAACAGCCACAGCAGCAGCAGCAGCAGCCGCAGCAGCAGCAACAGAACTACAACCAGCAATACCAGCAGGTAGTTAAGGATTTCAAGGATTCCCCTTTTGGCTTTCTCATACTCATACTGTTATCATTATAAAATGGACATTGGTTACATAAAATGATACACTACATACATACGGTACATGCATGTTGCGTGTATCACTGATTTTGGTCTTTGTGTGTGTTTGACAATGGCAAAGATAAAACTGCTTGTGCCAGCTTTGGCAGTGAAACTGTCAGCTGATTTTGTAGCGTCAATCCCTGCCACCTCTTCGTTGTGATTGGTTGGCTAAAAAAACTGCATCGCTCTAAAAACTTGATCTTTTAACTTTTGAAAGCTTTTGAAGCAGCTGCTTTTCGTCCGCCCCATTGATATTAAAGTAAAAAAATGCAGTGGCAGTTTGAACAAAGTCAAACAGTGTGTGAACAGGCTCTTAACTGTTCCATTTGCTTTCTGTTTCTCTCCTCCAGTATGCTCAGCAGTGGCAGCAGTACTACCAGAACCAGAGCCAGTGGAATCAGTATTACAGCCAGTACGGCAACTACTCTGGTCAGGGCAGCCAAGGCTCGTCTTCCGGTTCCCAGTAACTCCGCTCTGCTTCTGCACCTCCTTTCACCTGTATCCTGAATACCCGACTTGCCCTCTAGAGTTGATTTGTACAGTCCCAGATACACTCGCCTACCTTAATTGTCTTTGTCCGGTTTAACACAGTAGCCTTCATTCCCTACCAATCAATGTACACGAGCTGTATACATATTGATGTCTTTTTTTTTTTTTTTTACTGAATGAAGTCTTACTCTAACTAAGCAATGACTGTGAGGTGGTAGAGTATAGTAGATGTTCAAAACATGTAATGAATGTTTTCCAGCATTATGCATTGAATGTGGATGTCTGTTGAACTGCAGCCTCCATATTTTATACAGATTGAAGAATAAATTCTATATGCCTGGGATGCATAGAGGTGAAAAAGTTAATTGGGCAAGAAAGATACAGCAATGTCTGAATAGGTTTGCTTGTTTTGAAAAGCTTAGCCAAGAACAAAATGCATGCTTTTTCCATTCATAGGCCCTTTCCCCTATCCTGCTCTTTATTTTTAGTTACCGAGTGACCGCATTGGTTTATTTTTTTTTATTTACTACCAATAGAATTCAACATTATGGAACATTTTTTTTTATAGGTGTTGATACCGTAGTATTTAATCGTCCATACAGTCTTTGATTGAGCAGAATATTTTGCCACTCCTGTTTAGTAGTTGTGTGTGCAGACTTTCCTTTTTTTTAATCCATTTGTGATTGCTGTTCATTAAGTCCAGTAGTTATATTCTGTTCTGTCTGACCCTTTTTTTCTACCTGATAATGAAAATCTGATAATGACCCAAGCTATCTCTGTGTCTTTATACAATAAATGCAATTGTATACGCCTGTAGAAATTCACATGATCATTTTCTTTTGGTGCCATCGAGTTGAATCAGACACAACACATAACGTATGATTTGTCATTCTAGGAGTATTTTCTCAACTAACGTGATTGACATCATCAAAAGGACAAAATATAAAAGAGAGAAGCATTTAGCTAAACACTTTCTGCCAGTTTTGGAACATAAGTGTTGTTCCAGTGCAGTCCCAATGAATCTTGAATGCAGTTTTGCATAAATTTGAATGTCAAATCTCATATACTTTGTCAGGGCAGGAAATAAAACCTTTTCAGCTACTTTCACTGTTTCACCAGCCAAGCAAATTGTAGTTATTCTGAAAAATGATGCTGTGTTACCTTCCAAATTCACCAGTAGAGTTGGCGGATGTAGCTCCCAGAGTCCAAATTTACCAGAATTTGGCTGGAGGCTAGTGTTAATTTCCCACCCTGCTTTTGCTGTGCATATAACGGGAAACCATTATCTCATCACTGTTGTAAATGACCTTATGGTTTGAAATCTCCTAGAAGAAGCTTAGCACCAGAGAACAAAGTCACCTGTTCTAGAAACAAAATGAGGTGGTCATAAATTAAGAAACGGGTGTTTGATGCCTAGACGGTAAGAGCCAATCTATTAACAAGGTTGAAAAACAAAAAAAACATGTTACAACCATACTTGAAACGTGAAGGAGTCCATTAATCAGTACTGGCTCGCATTCTAGTATGAATGGCCAATAAGTCGCATCAGTTTAACGCTTGACAGTCAGAAACTTAGCGGTGTCCGGGTGTTTTCATGTCCATGCGGGAAGCTGTACAAGTCCGAGCGCTCAGTCCGGCTCTCTGCTCTTGTCTTTGTAGAGATGCAATTCCTCCATCTTCTCCTGCAGGAAGGAAACGGGCATGGAGCAGCCTCTGGCCCTGTGGGGCAGCGTGTTCGCCTGGAAGATGGAGCAGAGAGCAGACTGCATCGTCAAGAAACTATTCTCTCACTCAAAAGCAATATTTCACTGTGGTAAAACCTTTTCACTTTGCACCACGCGCGCTCCCATAAGATTTACGGAGCAGTAAATGTCCAACATTGGCCACACTGGGGATCTGCAGTAACTACCAGCACACAGGCTGTTTTCCCCAGCTATCCATTGCAGAAAGACAAATTTGCTTCTTGAAAAGGATGCTGCTGGACACTAAAATAATATTGCCTGGGTCTCCTTTGCTGTGTCTGTATGTGTGTTAGGTTAGAAGTAGAGCTGAACAATTAATCAAAAAATCTAAATTGCAATATGAACTGCTGGAATTTCTAAATGGCAGAGGCTGCAATTAATTGTTTAAGAGAGGGGGGCGTCCCAAATGGATTTCTAAACGAGGTGAGTTAGTGCTCCAGGTAATCTTTGGTCCATGAATCAAGAACAATATTGGTGAAAATCTTTCATCATACTCAAACTCTGTAACTCCTGCACACTGACATCTATTTTTTTTAACAGTCGCTATTCTTTAAATAATTGTAAAGTTCGTTTCAGTCGTAATTGCAACATTCTGTCAAATAATCGCAAATACAGTTTTTGTCAATATCTTTCAGCCCTAGTTAGAAGTAGGTATTTTGGACAAAGTTTGTAGTATTGAAAGTGAGTTATGGTGATTATTAGTCCCCAGGGTGGCCAGTCTTGATTGATCAGTCATTAGCTGCTGTAGTGGTTCCTGAAAGTGTTGGACAAAGTTGGACAGCATGCCTCACCTTTCCCTCTGGGGAGGCATATAGGAGAGTGTTGTGGTGGATTCCCCTCTTGTCCTTTTTCTCAGGTGTCCACACTCCAGGATCTGTCTGCGTGGAGCGGTCGGACAGCGTAGAGTCACCGCCGTTATTTTGTCGTGGCGTGCCCTTGTTGTGTTCCGTGTCGTTACTGTGGGGGAAAACAAAGGCGTCCTCCTCTGAACCTAACAGGAGACGTTGAGATATCAGCGGACTGGATTGTGGGTCATTTCAAAGGCAAGGAACTGTGTGTGTGTGTGTGTGTGTGTGTGTGTATAATAGAGAATGACGTACTCCAGCTGTTACCCTTGGGTCGTAAGTCGGGAGCGGGGGTGCATGGGCAGGAGCCACCCGAAACTTTGTGTTTCTTCAAGCACTCCATTCCCACCAGATCTCTACAGTGTTTATGACAGTTTACCCCGCAGTCTGAGGGAGGGAGGAAGTGTTTAGATATAAGGCATTTTATTGGAAGGACCATCCCTTCGCTTGACCTTGTATAGGTTATCAACTTGTGCTGACAAGCCTCATTTCTCTTTGATGAAGAATGAAAAAACATTGGTGTTAATCTGAGAGGTTTAATCTTTGATTTAGGTGTTGATCTTGTGAAATGTAAAGCACACTTTATCTTACCTTTACAGTGGTAGCCCTGTTTGATGACTCCCCACAACTACAACAGAGGAGACATGATGTACATATGAGTCATATTGCAGCTGGATTGGCCACATTAGTAAAATTACATAGGTCACCTGCAGAAAACACTGGTGAACAGATACTCACAAAGCCTCCGCAAGTGTTACAGAATGTCGGCCGTTTGTAAGTGGTTTCGTGGAAGTTATGTACGTCATTGAAGTTATAGCCCAGCTTGGCACACACAGACATTCCCCTCATGAAGTAAGAGGTGATTTCTTCACGACTGATTTGCCCCTGCCTGGGTTGAAAAGTAACAAAAAAAGAAATCACAAAGTGAGTAAGAGCTGACGTAACAAGCAGCTTTTCCTTGTGGCGTTATGATACAGTCAGGTTAATTTAGTGTGTTCTCTGTTTTGCAGCCACATCACGGTCAGAGGCCTGCATGTTGCAGCTTCCTCACCTGTCAGTTTCATGAGTGCAGAAGGAGAAGGGGAAGTTGGCTGCTATTTTCTCAAAGTCCTCCAGGGAAATGTAGCCGTCCTGGTTGTGGTCGTAGTTTTTCATTATGGACTGCAGGGGGCAACAGAGCGATCACACATTCAATTTCACTTGTTGAGCGCCTCAGGAACTGTTAGTTCTGCTTTAGCCTGCCCAGTAATAAGGAAGTGAAAGACAGGAGGTTGTTGCAGAGCCGGCGTTACATACTCACATCCACCATCTGTTTGACGTGTTTAGATATGGTGTCAGGATCGAGCCGGGGGGTGACCCCTGACCCCCACTCTGCTACTACCGGCGGTTTAACTGGAGCTACAGGCTGGGGCCCAAGAGATGCAGAAAGATGAGACATGGAGGACTGCACATGTGAAAAAACACCCACCACATAACACACTTCCCTAACGTACGGCGCTTTGATGTGGTTAACTTTGATGTATTTCAGCACTGAGTCTGTGCTTTTGTTTTGTACCAGAAGTTACACCCACAGAGCGCACAAATGTCCCTACTCTTGTGAAAAGAGGTTAAGACAAATGGGAGGCTGATGGTGAAAGATAGAGGTACACAATCGTGAGATAAACTTGAAAGGAATATCCAGCCCCACTGACCTGGATCTTGGGGTTCTTGGGTTCCTTGGTGTACGAGAGCTCATATATCTCATCTTCTGTGTAGTATAAATCTAGAGACAGCTGAGGCACGAAGAGAACATAATTAAGACATCAAAAGCCATTCCTCAAACACCTCTCTGATCTTTGATCTCTCCTCACTTCCGTCTCTCTTACCGTGAGTAGATGCAAGAGGTCCTTGTTGGCCTCGAAGGGCGGGTTGCAGCTGTGGATGGCCAGCAGGTCGTTGATGTTGCTGTAGAGGTGCTGCAGCTTGCTCAGGTTGATCTTGTCCTCCTCCAAGTAGTCCGGCAGGGCCTCGTTCAGCGAGATCAGGTCCTTCAGGTGCACCCCCAGGATGGGCACCTTGAAGCCGCTGCACTCGTTGTAAACCCTCCGGTAGTTGCTGTAGTTGCTGCGGGACGACAGCAGCTCTGTCATCTCACTGAGGGCCTGTCAGAGGATAGAAAGAGCACGAAAGCAACGTTGATGTATGCATTATGTGTATGTGTCTCTATACATTAATTTATTCCTTTTCTTTTCTTCTAGTGATCGTAGCTACAGGGCACATTAAGAAATTTGGGGGGGATTACATTTAGGTTTGGTTTAAGTCCAGTTTATTTGCACATACAAATGATATAAACATCTGAATAAGAGGAATAGACACTGAGGCTAAGACAAAGAAACCCTAACCCTAAAACCCAAAGGCAACCCCAAAAGAAAACTAGAACGCAGAGAACGCAAACCCCCGCCAATGCAGAACAATTCTCCAACTTGCTGTTACACCTTAACACATCATTCATATCACTTACATTTTAAGTTAAATTGATTACTTGACCCTGCAAACATACCCTTAGGATTTGGGATCAATTTTCTATCTCATAGTTTCATAATTGTGGCTAAAAAAGACGATAATCGTCTAATGGCAGGAATCGCCGATCCGGGATACTGCCAAAATCAAATCACTTGTAAGGCCTATCTCTTCCATCAAATTTCATGGAAATCCAGTCGTCCAGGTTAAAGGCAGAGACAAATGAACTAAAGGGTGAAAACATAACCTCCTTAGTTAAAAGGTAAAAAGAGAAAAACATCAACATGACAAGTAGACACAAGTGGATTTGGCAGAGAACCCGAATGACATCAAAGCTCATTGTGGAGGAGAATGGTGCAAGAAATACAAAGAGTGAAGCAATCATCAAGGGACTGATTCATGGTTATGTGAAATGTGTGAAATACCTTAGTGATGTCAGGGGGCAGCAGGTTCGAGGTGTCTTTGAGACGGGAGATTGAGCTGTGACAAAGGCCTCCAGTCACTGCCATTAGAGTGTTAAAGTTTTGCAGGGCTCGCAGTTTCTACAGAAGAAGAAGAAGAAGACTGAATGGGTACGAGAGAGCACAAAGTTGTCATTTTCCCTACAACAAAACTCAAACATGTACAGCTTTTGGCAGCCAAATGAAAATCCCTCTTAGCCCCTTTGGCCAACTGTTTAGATCTTAGGGAGGGGCGACTCCGGCGCTCTTTGATGTCGCAGCCAGTTTACCTGGGCCACATGAATGAACTTGGTGAAGACCTGGGCTCGCTGCTGGGCTGTGTGTCGGCTGAGGATCATCAGCTGGACCCACTGGGACACGCCGTTACACATCATGACCGAGCGCTCCAGTGCGGGGTTGTCCCTCACCGAGCCTCGCACCACGTAACTCCGGTAGTCCAGGAACTAGCCGGCCAGAGAACAGCAGAGGTCAGACGGGAGATCAACTTGGCAACAGGCGGTTACAGATTAGTAGTGGTATTGTTTTGCTCTGTGGTATACAAACAGTGTTTTTTTGTCCACTGGTACTATATTTTTTAGAATAGAATTGGACATCCAAATGGTGTTATCTGCCAATTAGCTGCTAGAATAGACAATATTTTATACTCTACTAACTCCTAACTGCTTTTTCTGTCGGAGTAGCTACACAACAATTCTCTAACATTTGGCTGACGGCTGGTAGTCATTTCCCACCTTGTATCCATGACTAGCAGTGACTCCCAAAATGACTCCCAAAATGCAATATAACCACAGACTGCTGCAACAAGCAAATGTCTTACCTGACTTACGAAGAAGGGTGTGACGCTTCTTCTCTGTCATCAACATCACTGACTAAAGTCTTCAGATAAACTCCCAGATTTGTCATTCGATGATAACTTATTTGTAACCCGTCTGAACAATCCAAAAGTTCTTCTTCAAGAGAAAAAGTTGTTCCTGATTACCGGGCAGGTAAGATAGCGTTATGTTTATAAATTGTTGCTACTATGTCACATCTTTCTTTATCAATGGGCAAATAATGAAATTTCACTCCCTTCCATCCTGACATGATTGTTACATCCAAAAATATCACCGGCATTTAATTGTTGTTCGGGAGTCTGTTCTGGGAGTCAATTTGGGAGTCAATATGGCAGCAACAGACCAGTGATGTCACTACAAGTGATGAACACAAGGATGAGGTGTTCTAAGCCTAGCAGTAAGTTAGGTCCTCTAGACGTAAGCAGAGTAAGCAGGAAGAAGCTGCTCTCAAACTCACTGAAACGCTACAGAAGTTCTTGAATTCCAGGTAGCTGAGATGCTCGGCCATCTCGTCCGGCTCCATGTGGTCGAAGAGCAAAGACACCTTCCTCTTCTTCACAGAGGGCGAGGGCGCCTGGGATATGTTGACATGAGGGTTTCTGGGAAAAGAAAGACAAGCAACGTGGAAAAATATAGATCATTGTCTATTTATAGTAATGACTGATGCTCCCGTTGGGAGTCACGGTCAGATATGGAAATGACTGTGATTCCTCCGGGCTACGAGGGTAATTACAACACGGCTCACAGGCAGGAGGTGTCGATGAGCTGAGAATGCGTCTCCTCTCCGTCCGACCTGACCAGCGCCCACAGGTCCCCCATGGTCTGTTCGAGGAGGGGGTCTGCCTCAAACACCGCTGGGAACTGGCTGATCCACTGCCTTAACGCGAAGCAGGAGAGATCATGTTTACTACCCACAAACAGAGCAGGATAACCACTTCTGTCACAGTTGGTGTTTGCTGAAGAAGGCACTTCTGTCACAGTTGGTGTTTGCTGAAGAAGGCACCCACTAACCTGATAAGGTGGCAGATCTGTGGCCGTCTCAGTCCCCTCTTGTCAGACGGACAGTCCTTACAGGTGAGAGAGAGTCAAGGATATCAACACACTGCGCAGCTATGGCACAACGTCACACTACGCTCCAGTAGGGGAGACATACTTCAAATCAGCTTTGCCGGCAATGAGCGCATAAGGAGTGAAAAACAAAGCTAAGCCTGTTTTCTGAATTTAGGGATTAATGGACATGTGATTGGGACCGGTGCACCGGTGGGACCGGGGCTGGCCAATAGCACCGCAGTGAGGGACAGTGGAGGATATAGGGTGAGGAGTTTCTGGGCGAACGTCTGGGAGGGCACCACCCAACTGTGCATCATCAGGGTCATGTGGACCAGCTGGGACCCTCTGGGGCTGGACAGCTTCCCCTCCGAATCTGCAACCAAAACACAGAACTCCCAGTCAAAGATCACACCAGGAGGATTAACAATGATTTAAAAAAAAACAAAATGTGGGTGGCAACGTGGCTCAGTGGTTCACACAGCAAGAAGGACCTGGGTTCATTTCAGTTCAATTCAATCAGCCTAGACCCTTTCTGAGTGGGGTTTGCATTTTCGCACGGCTTTCCTCCAGGTGCCTCGGCTTCCTCCCACATTTCAAAGACAAGTCAGGTAGATTGGAGACTCTAAATTGCCCTTAGGTGTGAATGTGAGTGTATGTCTATCTGTGTCAGCCCTGCGATGGACCGGCGACCCGTCCAGGGTGTTTCCCCGCCTTTCACCCAATGCATGCTGGGATAGGCCACAGCCCCCCGTGACCCTGAAAAAGAATAAGTGGCTTAAGAGAGTGAAGAATGAAAAAAACGAATGTGTCAAATTTACTTGACGTTTAGTGTATCCCTTTCACCACACATTATATCATATTAGGATATAAAGAGTGCTACAAAGAGTATATAAAGAGTGCTAATCCTACAGTTGGGTAATTTAAGGTTGTTGGTAAAAGGGGTCAAGGGCCAAAAATGAGGGTGATTGGCCAATTTGATCATGATAATCGTGTATGTGCATGTGTGGGAGACAGAGAGAGAAAGGAAGGAGAGAGACGAGAGAGAGAGAGGTTTGTACGGTCTAGCAGCGCCTGGGAAGAGCTGGCCGGCTTTTGCAAACTAACAGAACAAAGCTTGATTGTATGACTGGCCTTTGTCTCACACATTCACTCTCCCTCCCTTCCTCTCTTCCTCCCTCCCTCCCTCCCTTCCTCCCTGCCCTTCTCTCTTACCCTGGATTCCCCTTTCTCTCACCCCTCATTTATATAACCTGCTAGTGATAAAAGAGTAAAGACACAGGAGCACACACACACAGACACACACAGACACTGACCAAAGCAGTTCAGACAGCGCTGTATGAGTTCATCCAGGCTGGCTGCACTGGCACTGGGGCTGGAGCTGGGGGTCTGCAGGGCCCGGCTGATGTCCTGGGGACTGGGACATGTATTCCTCCTCCGCTGGACCAGCTTCCTGCTCTTCAACCCACCAGGGCTCTCCACATTGGGCTTCCTGAGAGAGAGAGACAGAGAGAGAGAGAGAGAGAGAGAGAGAGAGAAATAGATGTGAGCAGTGCAAGATTGCGGTGAGCCTGAGCAGGTCAGCATCTGAAGATGCTCAGCTCTCCAGATCTGATAAGCTCTGCTACAGCGCTGCAGCTCTCTGAACCGTCATGCTCAGGCGGAGCGATTCCACATGTTGGTATGAACCACACAACTTTCTGTGCTGCACACGTTCCTCCATGTGTGGCCGCCCAGCATATAGAAAATGTTAGAACAGGTTGGATTATTCATCACTTGTGAAATAGGTCACAGACTGGTGACTGATGTGAGACTGGTGTTTGTTTGTTTGGAGCTGAAATATTGTCCAATCGTAAGTATCCCAGTCATAGGTGTATGTTTGGAGGGAGACATAGGGACATGTCCCCCTAATATAGGGCGATGGATGAATTGCCCCACACACATTTTGTGATTGGTTTTCACAAGTGTAAACATCCTTTCCCCTTTAAAAAATTGAGGCCTCCCCCTAGTTGTTTGAAACTCCTTTTAATTCTACAAAGGCCAGTGGATTTTGGCAGTCTACGAGAAGGCCCACAAGCCATCAGTTGAACAGGTAAATAAAATTATAACTACTATTTCCTTGCATGATTTTGAAAATCTTACAACACTGGTTTGTACAGAAAATGTGTTTTGGAAAAGACGTGGAGGGACATTTTGAAATCTGCAATATTATATATTCTAAAATTCAAAAGAGCCGCAGTTGACCACGGCTTGGCTTTTCTAGTGTTAATGCAAGCCTTTAAAGGCATTTCAGCAACAAATTAGACTGCCATGTTTTATATTATGATTAATGCTTGCCCTTCAGATCAGCAGTTCAGTTTAGCAATGTCTTCCTGAATTTCATATTAACCAATAATTCTCACTCTCTCCCATACTTTTCTCATATAAATTTGTATCTTTTGTTTCAATCTTGCAGATGAAATGAGGGAAACAAGTTGCTTTTAGGCTACAACCATGCCAATAGTATGTCAGTGTGATTTGCAGCCCAGGGTTTTATCCAGAGTTTTATCCAGAGTATGTGTATCTCCTCTGAAATGTTGTAAAAAAACCTGTCAGTTTGCCATACAGTGTCCATTAGAGAAACAGCGTGCAGTACCTAACACTGTGATACAGTGCGGTCTGTCTCTATAGCTGATGTGATGACATTACCAGGAAACACCGAGTTCACAGAACTGACGACAAGTTCCCTGAATGACCAGACCTACATCCCCTTCTCTCAACCTGTCTTTGTCTGTGCGGTTCATTTTCCCAGCCCACTCACATCCTTAACACACACACACACACACACACACATACCACATACATCCACATTATAATCACACACCCAAGCACGTACCACTGCTTTATGTACAACACATGAACGGACACTCCTGGCTGCACAATTTCATACAGGCGTACGGGTGACGTTCGATAATCTATTTATACCACGAGCTCTCCTGCCTGGACGTGCTGTTCCAGCCCGCCATCGCAAGTATCGCTCCACGGGTTTCCCCCTGCCTCCTCCCTCACACACTCATGGATACAGAAACCCTGACCTGGTCTGCAGTGACGACCCTATCACACTGTGCCTCGGTGGTCCAGTTTTGGAAGCCTGTTGGGTCCAGCCTCCCATCCCATCCCATCCTCCTCCTCCTCCTCCTCCTCCTCCTCCTCCTCCTCCTCCTCCTCCTCCTCCTCCTCCTCGCCTCATTACACCGGCTGGCCACTGAGTTCAAAACACTGACAACACGTACCCACACCTATCACACAAGTATAGGTAAACATCACAAATACACTGGTACATTAACACACTGTACCTACTACCAGTCAAAGGTTTGGACACACCAGATTGAATGTACTATGTTTTTCATCATCTTAAACCCGTTTTGATCTAAAGGCTTCTGCTTAAAAATGCTTGAAATTTGTTTCTTAGACAAATATAAATAGTGAAGTTGATGCCTATGTGTGAATTTCTTTCCAAAGCCTTTGCCTTTCCATCAAAGCAAAGGGCGGCTACTTTAAAGAATCTAAAATATAAGATAGTTTTGATTTGTTTAACATTTTTTTGGTCACTGCATAATTCCATTTGTGTTATTTCATAGTTTTGATGTCTTTACTATTATTCTAAAATGTGGTGGAAAGTAGTAAAAATAAAGAAAAATGCATGTGTCCAAACTTTAGACTATGAGGGAAGAGGTAAGCGAGGACACAATCAAGGTAGTGTGTCTGGGTTCATTCTCTCCAAACCTCAGCCACCTGTTATAGTTATATAGTTATATAGTTCTGCAGTGTAGCGTCTAGCCTCTTCTGCATCGGCTCTACCTCCAGACTGTCAGGTCGGCCTTTCTCTCTTCGTGCCCTTTACAATCTGTCATCTCTCCCTGTGACTCAGACTGATTCCAGTGCCGTCTCTCAAAGCAGCGACAGACACACGCTACTACAAACACAAGCGCAGAAGGGGAAATGTTATTCATGTCGTGACGTTTGTGAAGGGATTTTCCCCCCGCCGAGTGCTAAGCAGGTAATGCACAGTAAAGCAATCAATGATCTCTTTTCTGTGGAAGTGAAGGGACTCGTGTTCTTCGGGTTTGTAAATAGCGTCAACGTGTGGTGGACTCCCATGCAAATCCAAAAACAATAGGCCTTACTGTTTGTGCATTTGCATTCACCTTTACCTAGAGTAAGATACCCAACTTGAGTAAATATAACAATACTCCCACTATATTTAACAGCACACAAGGTAAACATGCATACACACACAGTGCTGAAAGTCCTGTCACAATCCTTTCAGTACCAAGAGAAAAAATCCTTCATGTTTGTGTCAATGACCCAAAAACCCTTGGTTGTCTTTTTAGAATGAAGGTATTAGTGAACTTGGGTCTGAGTCCATCATATCGCTGATTCAGAAACACGCTTCACACCTCCTTTTCCTCGCTGACTCCTCCTTCACCCACTCTTTTCCTCTTTCTTCATCCTTGCTCTATTCATGCCATTCAGAAAATAGCTTCTCCTTTTTTTCTCTCTCTGGAAATCCCCCTCTCACTCCCTTTCCCATCCGTGTCACGGCTCCTGGCTGGGGATCCAGTTCCCCCCCCCCCCCCCCTTTTCTCTCACACACACACACTGGTGGGGGATATGCAAATTCCTCTCTTTCTTTCCTTAATTGATTAATTGAAGCCAGGGCCCTTTGAAGGCCTTGTTTGTGTGCTGCTCTTTCTCTCTTGGTCCCTCTCACAACCTGGACTCTTGTTCCCTCCGCATCACGGGATACATCTATTGCAACGAGCCATTCATCCATTTTGTCCAGCATGAAGCGACTGTACCAACCATTATAGTTATCAATGGAAAAAAAATGGATCAAACGTCCATAAACCTCTTCAACACCCCTGAAAAATAAAAGTGTTTGGGGTCTAACAGGCATGAATTACCAGACAATGAAATTATACCTGTGCACCTACACACACACACACACACACGCATACACACACTCTCAGTAACACAACATACGCTCTTTCCCTCTTTTCCTTTTTGAAAACACACACTCCTACACACTCTCACTACCACACTGTCATCTTCCCTATGATATCATTGTCATTATCTGCATCAGTAATTCTAGTTCATTTTATTTCCCTTATTCGTTTTTTTTTATGCATTTTGTTGTTTTGGTACCATTGTCCTCCTTGCTGAGTTTTTATGTCATTTGAATTGTTTCTCATTTTCATCGTCATTTCTCTTTTTTTTCGGTTGAATGCTGATGTTTTTATGAACCCCTGGGTATTTTTTGTCTCACCCACACATGTTGTATTTCTTCTTTTCTTTTCTCGTATTTTCATTTTCCTCTCTGCTTTCTCTGATCATTTGTGCAGCTGAGCTAAACCTCACTGCTGATTAAACAGCACCTGGAGACCTCAGGGGGATTGCATAGTTGCAACTCCATCAGTCCACCTTAAGCTCAGGTAGCTATCACATCATCTCTGACTACCTTAACATTAACACAACCCCTTCGTTCCAGGCAATCTGATAAGAGCTGCGGTCACAACTACAGCAGTAAAGAAGAACTAATGAAAACACAGACTGCTTATACTGCAGTTTCTCACCAATTAGCGTTCAAATGCAAAGACGTCTCCTATATGTAACCAAAAGGTCAAAGTATGGGCTAGTGATAGTCTGAGGTCACAGCAGAAACATACATGGAGATTAGCTGGACAGAGTAGAGAGAATAGAGAGCAGAATACATTTCCATGGAAAGGTGAGCAGGCAACACTCGACAGGCACGCACAACTGTGGAATGTCAGGGCTTGCATGTGTGCAGTACACACAAATAATTTGAGAACTTGACATCATTCTCCACTGATATGCAGGTCAAACACACATTAGCAGTGACTGTGACTGTGTGTGTGTGTGCGTGTGTGTGTGTGTGTGAATTATACATCTGCAAGCTTTGTTTTAACCCAACAGCTCCACTGCACGCCGACTGCTTTTCATCGATTCCAAATGAACAGCAGAAACACACAACACTGCTCCTCTCTCTCTCTGAGCGGAAAATAAAACTCAAATGCCCCCCTTCTTCACCCAAACCACATTGTATCTCAGATAACCTCAAGGTTCACACATCCCGACTGCACAAACCAGGCTTGCTGACACATCTTAATACTTCACAAACTGCAAACGCTTGCTGAGAAAGAAAGAAAGAAACAGAACTGCAAGTGGGTCTGAGTGCACCAGACTCTCGGTCTCGGTGCACCCTCTTTTCTTTTTTTTCCTTTTTTTTTTTTACCTCTTGGTCTTGTTCATTGCAGAGGTCTTCTCCAAGGCGCTCCTCCTCCGCTGGTGATCCGTTTGGGCATCTGAGAGCGTCCCTACAGCTCCATGGTTGACCCTGCTCCTCCTCCTCCTCCTCCTCCTCCTCCTCCTCCTCCTCTGTGTCCTCTATGTGTTGATGTGCCCAGGGCAGAGCGACGGGCGCAGGACTGAGAGCTGCTGGGGGTGAGGGCTGCCCGCCTACCAGTCATCCACTGGACTCCACACTTAACCCCAGCTCCTGTCAGTCCACTGCGTATGTCAGTCAACCTCTCTCTCGCTCTCGCTCTCTCCCTCTCCCTCTCTCTCTGCTATCTGCTATCTGAATATGTCTATCAACCACAAAATCAGCAACAAAACAGAAGTTACACTCCCTCTGCCTGGCTCTAACTACAGCAAAACAACAGATACATTAGAGAGAAAAAAAAAGAAACAGCTTCAAGCTTCACCAACTAACCAAAGTCATTCACTTGCCAGTCCTCCTCCCTTTAACATAAACAAGTCAGCATCTTAAATGGAGGAACTGGCTCTGACAGATAGGGGAACTCGCATCAGTTTGTGTGTGTGTGTGTGTGTGTGTGTGTGTGTGTGTGTGTGTGTGTGTGCAAGGGGGAGGGGAGAGGAGAGAGACACACAACTCAGCGTAGAGGAGAGAAAACAGTGAACACACATAAAGTACCAATAGAGGAAGGAGGAGGAGAGTTTGAGAGAGAGATAGTGATGAGCAATCAACTGAGCGCCGCTGAACCTCAGGAAGCGACATCTGTGCTGCTTTTTTCAGAGCATCAAACGAAATAAATAGGCCACACCTGCCACTTTTTTTGACACAGTCTTAATGGAGATTGGTCGAAGTGAATTCCTGCAAAAAAAGACTAGAAAACCGCATTAGATGTCTGGTTAGATCTTTGAATCCTGACTCCTTTCTGGATTTGTTCATGCCGAGTTCCCCCCTCCCAAAATCACTTCTATCATCCTGATTTCTTCCCTTTTTTTTTTTTCTTAAAACTCCCTCTGTCATTTCTCTGTCCATCTCTCAGGGAGGCAAGTGATTACACAGGGAGGTAGTGTTTGTGCTTCTGAATGTAACTGTGCAGCTGGACAGGGGGACTCAAAGGCATCCTTGTTTGAACACACCAAGAGGAAGAGGGGACCGAACAGGGGACATTAATGTCCCCCCCCCGAGCCTGCAGAGCAGAGGTGGCTGCATTCTGGAGGAAGCCGAGTGGGTGAGAGAGAGAGAGAGAGAGAGAGAGAGAGAGAGAGAGAGAGAGAGAGAGAGAGAGAGAGAGGCGATGTGGCATTCAAAGGCAGCTAGGGGAGATGCAGAGACTCCTGCAGTCCTGCATGCCAAGTCCAGACACCTAAAATGCATTTGGGATTTGCATTAGAAAGCAGCTCAGAGAAGGGGGCTCAAACACGCATGCAGCGCTTCATGGAAATGTCACTGACCACAATTTTTTTTTTAAAAAAAAAGCACTTGCCCTTTCCTGGCAATGTGGTAATCTTACTGTAATCTTAAGCAATGCTGACTTTAAAACAGGAAGAGTTGCAGTCGACTCAGCTGGTATTTGAAAATCTAGAGCTACATTCCTAATTTAGTAAAAAAAACCCAATAAACTTAATAGCCTTCAGTTTGATCAGAATGCGAAACTGTAAGGCTTTGAGTGCCACTGCATGCTGTTGCATCGCCTCTGAGCATTTTAAAAAGCTTCCCTGGTTCACCACTGCAAATGCTTGATCATTTATGGTGGAGAGAGGAGCATCACAATCCCTGTGCAATGTCGCCACCTTGAGGCCGGACGTCGTAACTGCAGACAAACGGGGAGGGTTCATGAGTTGGCGAAAAACAGTTCATCCGAATCTGGACTCATACTCCCAGCATTCGTGTTAGTTCTGCTTCAGTGGCGTATTTCCCCCCCCCTTTTCCGTCCGTCCGTCCGTCCGTCCCTCCGGCCGTCCGCGCGCCGGAGTTGTAGCCCGGAGCGGCGGGTCCAGACCGAGTGACATCTTCCTCCCCTGCCAGATGTTGTTGCTATGGGAGATGGGCGAGCGGGAGAGCATGCTGAGAGATGACAGATGGAGACTGAGGAGGTAAGGGCTGGACACACGGTCTGTACTCGCTGTCTGTGCGTGTGTGTGTGTGTGTGTGTGTGTGTATGTGTGTGTGTGTGTGTGTGTATATAAAACGCTTTTTGCCCAGACTCCAGCTTTCTGTCTGCTGCATCTCGGCTGCTTGAATGAGCAGGAGGGGTGTGCCACTCATGCAGACCCATCTGCTTCCCTCTGGGGTGCAGTTAGGCTTTCCAGACCGTGCTGTTGATATTTTTCCACTCTCTCCTCTGAGCAATAAGAGTAAGTAAAAACAAAAAAAGATGTATTACAGTGACATCATAGCGTTTTGGCATGACATAAGCAGGATATGGATGGAGTAGGCAGTGTACAGGCTGCAAAAATACATTTCCGTGACAGTATTGATTCACAGCCTAACCTATTGGCATTTCATAGGCAGGAGATAGAGTAGGTATTTATTTTTATTTTTTTTCTCAGTGCCTAAAATGTATTTTCAGAGCTAACAGCAGACTAGAGGGACGTGGAGAGGCTAGGTAGACACCTTTGGATATACCCATGCACCCCCCGCCCCCCCACCGCCCCACCACCACACACACACTCACACACACTCACACACACTCCAGCCACCCACTCACACACCTTTGCTTCTCCTGTGCATATTCCAGCGCAACTCTGTTCTCTTATATTGATCAGACTGTTACATAAAACAAATCACAAGGATAATTTCACTTTCCTGGGGTGTCTCAAAATGGCCTTTTTGGATTCCTGCCCGGTCACTCAGATATGGGGCAGGTTTATCCATTTTAAGTCTTTACTAAGGTTTTTGCTGCCTGGAATACAATGACAGCACAACATTAGCCTGGATGGTTTTTTTTTTCCGTGATGATTTTACTACAGTTATGTAATTGCGATGTTAAAAATAATTGAGGTGGTGATTAATGTCTTAACACCAAAGCATAAAAGGCTTTTAAAAACACAGATTTTATGGGAAAGTGTTAAAGTGCACTGAGCTAATTTCCAACGTCTCCTAAAGCCTGACAATAACGTCTGTGTGAAGCCTTGTATCCTGATATTGACTGAAAAGCAGCCATAGTGTGCCAAGGTATATGTTTATATATGTTTAGGTTTGCTTTGATCCAGCAGATCTGTAGCTGATTCAGGGTTTAAACTGAGATTATCTGATTGGTTAGGGAAGAATCACAATGAATCACAATATTAACTACATTTTATTCTGCTGTAGTAATCACAAATGAGATAGCTTGCCCATCACAATTTCACAAGCTCTCTATCCAAATTATATTATTTTCACTTTGTAATGACATTTTTATATTGTTGTTTACATTCTAGCAAGACAATACCATTGCTGGAAAGATCTGTGGCTCAGAAATAAAGATAATTCTGCAGTCAGACTTTGTTGTCTTTGAACTTTTATTTATTACATCATACGTGGTTGTATTGAATCGTGAACCCCATATCGCGTATCGAATCATATCGTGAGATAAGCAGATCATCCCATCCCTACCCATCATGCACTTGTGCTGCATCTGTCCTGCATTACGACTGCAGAGACCATGATGGAAGTGTTCTTTCTCAAATGCTGTACAACCGAATAGGCATATAGTAACAACATAATTACAACATAACAACATAATATACAACTCAATCAGATGTCAGATGACACACATCGCTGACACAGTATTAATTTTCCAAACAGCTCCTCTTGGGGTCGGAGCGATACTGCAGCGTTAATTCACTGATACATCTGTGCCTGTGATTTTGAAAGGGGTTTTTGTACAGTGCAGCTGACTTCTTCACTTTGAACAGTTAAGATGTGTGTGAGTGTGTGTATGTGTGTGTGTGAGAGAGACTGTGTGTGTGTGTGTGTATGTGTTCACAGTGCACACTCCCAAAAGGCTAGAGAGAGTCCTCACCCCCTTTCCTTTTATAGCCTCAGACATGTGGAAGGGAGGGAGGGGGGGGGGCAGCCTGTGTGAAGGAGTGGCCCACTTCTACAAACATGGCGGCATGGTGGGATGGGATGGGAGCGGTGTGTGTGTGTGTAACAAGGTGCCTACCCCTCCCTTATCCCCCCCCCCCCCCCCCCCCCCCCAAACCCTCCCCCCCCTGTGGTGGGATGCAAGGCGGGGGAGAGGAGCGGGGAGAGCCTCTCTTCCCCGTCACTCTCTCTCACAGCACCGTGAGAGCCACAGGACTCATGCTGTCCTCCAGCACACCCACACACAGGCGCTGAGAGCGAGAGACACAGAGAGGGAGTGAGAGAGAGAGAGAGAGAGAGAGAGAGGTACAGCAGCGAGGAGAGAGAGAGAGAGACAGACAGAGGTGTAGCGTGGAGAGAGAGAGAGAGAGAGAGAGAGAGAGGGAGACGTAGCAAAGGAGAAAGAGGCTGAAAGGTATTTAAAAAAAAAGAAAAAAAAAGATACAAAGCCTGAAGAGAGAAAACAGAGGGATTTTCTCTTTTCTCCCGAGGAGCTGCGAATAACCCTCGGCGAAGGATGGCAGAAGGGGGAGAGGGAGAGGAGGAGATTCAGTTCCTGCGAACGGTGAGTAGCTGCTTACTTTTCCTTCTCGGTCGGGGCTAACCTGCACTAAGCCAAGGCTCCTGGAAAAGGGGGGGAGGAGGAGGGGAGGGAGGGAGAGGGAACTGGAGAAGGGGAGGGGGGGGGGGGGGGAGTTATGAAGTCAGTGATATGGGACCTGAGACTATTTTCTAATCGGGAGATGCAATGAATTTACTCTGCTCTACCTGCCAGCTTACTTCTCTGAATAAAGGGCTTCGGCTGGCATCTGTTGACCCGACAGCCGACTCCTGGTCTGCTGAGCTTCATTTCTCCCTCTGTCTGTTCCTCCATCCCTTCACTTTTTGTCACTTTTGCTATTCTGGCGTGGGATATTTAAGTCAATCTGTAGTTGCAGTTCTCCAAGCCAAGCCCTGCTTCTGTATATAGTTGACTATTTTTGTGGCGCCCTGAATGTGCCATGACCTGCTTATTAGTTGCTCTCTTTAAACTTGGTAATTGATTTCTTTAATCTCCGGTGAGCGCAGAAATCTGGCGATATTAACCTACATCGGATGATCGTATTTTGATCTTTTCAGTGTTTTGCGCTGTCAGGTGTCTCGCCTAACCTGTTTTGCATTACTTCCAGAATGTTCTAGCCACCGGGAGGCTTTAGAGTAGGTGGGTGACAGTGTGTGTGTGTGTGTGTGTGTGTGTGTAGATAGATAGACAGGGGCTGGTGCATCTGTTAGCATCGTTATCTATTTATATCTGAGGAAAGGAGAGCCTGTCAGTGCGGGGTGAGGAGGCAGAGCAACAAGCTGCCCAGGACCTGCAGGGGACAGCTGGCCATGGGCTGCATGTCTGCTATGGAGAAGCCAACACACATACACACACATACACACACACACACACACACACACACTCGCTGACACACACCGTCGAGAGACACTCTCAAGCTCGTTGGGGAAGACCTTGAAAAAGACCTGAAAACAGTTAAGAGATAGAGAGATAATTGCGGATACAAAGGCAGAGAGAAAAAGAGGCATTTCAGTGAGAGATGGGTTGTATCCAGGGATGAAGAGGATGAGAAAATCCAGAATAGAAACCTAGATTGTTTCTGTTTTTTGGATTTTTTTGGTGTCAGGATGACCTTTAGGGATTAGTGAGACCAGCGAGCAACTGGAAGGTCAAAGGTTAATTTACTGCAAAAGCCAGTGTGTCCATCCGCAGCCTTGTGTCTTGTGGAAGCCTCCTTTAGCAAGACGCTGAACCTCTACCTGCTCACTCATTATAAGCTGCTGTGGTGAAGAGCATCAACAAAATAATACCCACAGTCGCTGTGCCCTTGTGTCTCTGTTAAAGTATCGCTCTGCTGTTGCTGGGATGCTTACCCAACAGGCACTTAAAACCGGTTAGCTGTGTAATAATAGTTAGGGTACAATACATCCCAGACTTCACACAGCGAGAGCACAAGCGAATTATAATGATGGACAGGATTCCTTTGAAGCTAATGAAGTTAGCTCACAATAGCCACAAGACGGCAATACCGAGCAACGCAGCTGTTGTTCCTGTTACAGAACCATAAACAAGGCTTTTTTTCTCACTTCACAGAGTGGCAAATGAACTGTGAGACACATAGGCAAAATTGTCTGGATGCCTGCAATGGGTTTGTCATTAGTTCAAAGCCTCGGGATTAGATTGGTTAATTGTTAGATGTGCCACTTCAAAAGGAAAAACAACGCAGCTGTAATGTGAAACAGTCACAATTAATATTAAATGGATGGAAAACGTAAAAAAAAAATGAGCAAGAAACTAGAACGGTCCTGTGTGCCTCAGGGGTTAGAGGTTCAATCCCTACTGGGGCCACAATGCTAAAAATGAATGCACTCATGTTACTGTAAGGCAGTGTGGATACAAACATGCATCAAATGGCCTGTTATCAGTCTTTTAATTAGAGGCCAGTGATAGGAAGCATTGTGTGAGTCAGCTGTTTTCGTCTGCTGGGTTTTTCCCGGGGTTATTTGTGATGGGAGGCACAGTGCAGCTTCAACTCACCTGGAGCAGCTGGAGCAGCAGACTGTTACAGTAGTTATACATTTATCTAATGTAATCTTTTAACTTTAATTGCATAATCTATAGTAGTGGTTCACAACCAGGCTCTCTTTTTAGCTGTGGGTTGAGCTCAGCCTTGAGATTTTGCTTCAATCAATATCAAAAATATGACATCAGCTTTATTACAATCTAATGGAATAGTACACTCTTAAAAAGGTCATGCCAATTCCAGCACACCAAAGTGTCTAGTTTAGGACGACATACATTCATGTTGCTTTTGAGTGCAACATTGGTTAAGAACAGCATATGTTGTGTCGGTATGTGTTGGGTGTAACAACATATGTTGTGTTGAAAGGATGTGTGTATGTAAGCATAATGAAACTTGATGATTCGTGTGGAGAAATTGGTATTGTCCCAAAACTAGACACACAGATGTGTTGAAAAGGACACATCTGTTCTAAGGATGTATGTTTTTCAAAGTTTTTCAAAGTCAATGCGTTTTGTTATGGCTTGTATGATCGTACAAGGTTGTACTTGTTGTACTGTATTTCTGACCAATCGATTTCATTCATTTCATTTCATTTCATAATTAGATTTAATATATGATTTAAAATATGAACCTTGGAACCTTGGAAGTTTTCCAGTGTTAAAAAACCACTGAGCTCTGTATCACCAGGTTACTGGGTATGATGATGGTACACACCTGCATCTTATACATGTGCGCACACACACACACCCACACACACACACTAGATTATTAGGGTCTATGAGGGATGCCCTCTGCCCCTGTCAAAGAAACTGGGAGATAGCAGCTGTGGACTGGGAAGCCTTTTGTTTCCTAGTTATGAAAGAAGATGAAAAAATGCTGATATCAGTACCAACACTGTCAGTCTGTCCATTTTTATCCTTTTCTCTGTTACGCCACTTCTCCTTCACCCCCCGCTGAGAATACTCCAGATAAGGAGGAGAGCTGTGGGTGTTAGAAAGGGAGCAAGGCAATGCAATGTTCCTGGATCCAATGTTTTTTTGTTTTGTTTATTAGTAACGGAAAAAGAAAGGACGAGGAGATTAGATCCCTCTAATGCTGTTAGCTGAATCCTGTTCAATCTGACAGACAGACATGGGAAGCTGTTTTGCATATTGTGCATCTTCACCACATCTCCAGTGATCGTTTTCACTTTACAAAAGGCCACACACAGATTACTCAGCAGTGCCCGTCTATTCTATTCTAGGTTTTATTGTGTTATTCTAATACGCCTGTGACTCATCTAGCGCTGGCTGATCGCATTGTGGCTTGGATAGTTCAACAGTCTACACTTGCTGTTTGGGCTTATCCTCCACCTGCAAACAGGGAGGGAACAACAGCCGACCTACAGGTATCTAGTATCTAACCCCCCAAAAAACTCTGCAAGCCTCGCACTTCAGCCCCCACATGTGCTGTCAGAGTCTGGCTTAGCTTGCAAGAGCCTGCAGTCTCTCTTGTTCTCTCCTGTAACAGCGGCGGACCGCCGAAACGCCTCGCTACGCTATCAAGGAACGAGGGTCCATGTCAAGGAACCCAAAGTTAATACGGTGCTGCCGTTTCAAAAGCTGTGTCACTGTTTCACGACGCCACCTTTGTGGTGTGAATCATGCGGGCGAGTGAGTTTGAAGGGGTATTCGAGTTCCAGTCTATAACAGCAGTTTCTTTTTATAGTTTGCCACTATAAGTGCACGCACTCTGGAGGGAGTGAGAGGGAGAAACGAGAGGAGTCAGTGTCCTAGTTGCCAGCATCCATTGGGAGAGGTGGTGTGTGTGTGTGCGTGTGTGTATGTGCGAATCTGTGTGTGTGTGTGTGTGTCTATGTATGTGTGTGTGTGTCAAGTGAACAGAAATCTTGTTTATTGTTGTGACAATCACTTGTGGCGTTTGAGACACAGATTAATTACTTTTTGTCAGAATTGTCTGGGTTATTATATGGAAATTGGTTGTTTTGTGGCCAGAATAATTCAGGATTTGACTTTTACATTGTGACTTTGTGAGAGGCTGGTGACATTGCCAGCAACTTTTTGGGCAATGCCCTCTGCAACAGGAAGCAAAGTGAAACACCGATTCAAAAGTCTACTCAGATGTTAGATATCCCCATGTGATCAAAGTAAAAATGTTGAGGCAACTCCTTTGGCAGACAAAACATTTACCCTCTTTTTCACCTGCTGTCTCTCTCTCTCTTTCTTCCTCCTTTCACACTTAATTTCTGTTCCCCTTCTGAATCCCAATACGGTGATTTCTGGTTTACATGAATGCAGTGTTTCTGTGAGGCTGTGGGCAGGCTGGCATGTTGATTTCCATTACGCCGGTATTTGAGATGATATTGACTGAGGGGAACGCAAATCCACAATACGCATTCAATTTGGTTGCACCGCCACACTTTCACTGTTTGTGTGCGTGATGACAGGGAGATTTTTTTTGCAGATGCACACACACACGCACACACACAAATACAGACACACTCTCTCCCTCTTTTTCATTCCAAGAAAGAGTCTTCCTCTCTCTCTGTCTCTCTGTCTCTCTCTCTCTCACACACACACACACACACACACAAACACACACATATTGCGTCCATTAGTATAGTTTCAGGCTCCTGGCTGAGCTAGAGCAGCAGCAGGATCGGTTGCTGTGAGAGGGGAGCGTGGCAGATGACGGGGGGTGTGAAGGGGAGTGGGGGGGGGGGATGTGTGTGTGTGTGTGTGTGTGTGTGCGAGCGAAGCCGGGTTTTAGAAGTGCTGAGCCTGGGAGATGAACACATCCACAGTGGGACAGCACACACACAGCACCTGTTAGTCTGCCCTCATTTGAACGCCACTGTGCTCTGGTCACAGCAGTTTACACAATAAACAGGTGGTCGGGTCTGCTCCGCTCCGAGAGAGAGAGAGAGAGAGAGAGAGAGAGAGAGACACAGACAGACAGACAGAGAGAGAGAGAGGGATTCCTAGGAAGCCTCTCTCGCAAAGTGACATCATGAAGTATAGTCTCTCCCCCTTGTGTGGACAATAAGTGTTATGCAAACTGCTGGGGGGGGGGGGCTTGGTGGCTCAGTTGTTTGCGCTATCGCCTTACAGGAAGAAGGACCTGGGTTTGATTCCTGGCCCCTTTCGTTGTGGGTTTCCTCCCACCTTCCAAAGACATGCAAGTCACATTAAAGGAACAGTTCAGCCCAAAATTAAAATTCACTCATTATCTACAAACTCCACCGAAGTTTGTAGGACCACCAAACACACAGCGAGTTAGCCCAGCCTTCTCCCAGACTACTGTTAAGTTATCTATCTTTTAATACTCCAAAAAAGCATAAAATGTCCATCAAACAGCTCATGCAGCTCAATCTGAGTGTTTTGTAGCCAAACAATTGCACTGTGGGTCCCAAAGTCCAATATTTACCTCATTATCGCCTACATTTTCCTCAATGATAGGCTCTGGTCACATGTGCACCCTACAAGTAAGCAGAGTCTTAGGACTTACTAACTAGGAAACAATAGGTCTGTCTTCTGTGTGTGAACATGCAAATGAGATAATGTATATAGGTCAATTTTAGTACTTTTTCTTCCTGTGTCTATTCCATGTACATTCATGTTCTGGCAGTCTTTTTCTCTCAAACTATGAGGCAGCATTTCATCTGGGCCATGGGATGATGCTCGTGACTGTCTAGCACAATGAATGTCTGTCTAGGCCTTTACTTGCTTAGATATTCGTTTTTTGGGTTACACATCTGTTTTGTGCTGGCCTGCTGGTCTCGAAAGTACCTTGCTTACTCTTATGGCAAATAGACTTTTCAAGAGGAATGCGTTATGAATGCGGGCCAACTAAAATGATTTATTTATAATGGTATTTCCCTTTGAATTGCTGCTGTCTGCCGGAGTTATCGTCTATGCCCAAGTGCTTCAAATGACGGAGGCTGTTTAATGTTTGATGTTTGAGGTTGGGTAGTTTGTAGCAGTTTAACTGAGCTGGAGGGAAATGAATCCTGTGTGTGTGTGTGTGTGTGTGTGTGTGTGTGTGTGTGTGTGTAGGCTGTTGAAGCACAGAAAATGCGTCATTGAAAATCAACCTTGGGCTTCCATTGAATTCAGTATTCCTAATAATTATATGATTTGTGAATTGTCACTGTTTGACGTTAGTCTATCTGTGAAGGAGCCACCTGGTTGCTTATTTGCCTGATATTTCTTGTCTGAAGATTATAGCACAACATATCATCGCTGTGAGATGAAAACCTTTTATCTTTAAACTTTTCAGGAACTTCGAACAGCAGCATTATTTTAAGCTCGATGACAACACAGTTTTGACATTATCCAGTTGGTTTTGAAAGGGTTTTATCAGCCCTAGATATGTGAGAATTAAGCCCAGAGAGGAGCATGTGATCCTTCAGCTGAAATGAAAACATGAAAATCACCGAAATTGGAGTTAACAAGGGTTTCACACAACAAGCGCAACATGCTACTTGCTGGATGCCTTCATGTTAGCATGAGTCAAAACATTTTTAGCATGCGTGGCTCCAATTGAGAATCAAACCCCTAACTCTGGCAGTGTTAGTGACAGCGCAACCCATTGAACTCTGACTGCAACCCATTAAAACAGTTAAAAGTTTTGAGGTTTGAAAGACTAAAAGGTCATGCTTTCAGAGGAAAAACAGATGATTAGAGCATGGATCATTTTCCCCGCAGGAATCTGTGGATACACACATTTTTATCCAGCCTCTGCTGGTGTCTAGTCCAATTTAAAATTAGCTATCATGCTGCTGCATCCACAAAGACATTCTTATTATTTCAGCGGTGCAAAAGACTCGGCTGTTTCTCTGTGCAAACAATCCTATGTCTTCTTCCACATGATGGAGGACACCATACTATTTTATCGTTTTGTAATAGTCTAGCTTATCCTTTATTTGACCAAGTTTGTCCAAATTTCTTATTATGTTAAAGCCTGCAACAACAGATCAGACATTCACAACAACACATTATTATGCAGTCATACCGTAACAATGAGAGAGAGAGAAGAGAGAGAGATAAACACAAACAAACAAAGAATGAACAAACAAATGTGTAAATGTCTGTGAACAAATGAACATTTCCATAGTCTGGAAGGCAAACAACAGCGTATTCAAAACAGCAACGACTCCCAATGAATAATCTTCCATAAGCCTAACTAAGGTTTTGAATTCAGCGCGGTGTACAATACAGTGATAATATTGGACTGTATTAACCTCTGTGTTTTGGCATTATATACGTGCATAAATATGATGTAAACAATGTAAATGGCCTCATGAATAAAGGCACACTGAGGACTGTAACCTGTGTGTGCAGCCTGTGCTTTTCTTAGTTTTTGTAGCTCAGGTTTTATTGGTTCATGGCATTGATTGCTTGAGAATGGTTGATTTGACTTTCTCTGCCTCTTGCCAGGACTTCAGTATATCAGTAGTATGAGAAATGAGTTAGTTTTCCTGCGCTCAGTCCCGTCCCGAGTCTATGTTGGCTCCCTCCAAGTGAGACCTCGGAGTATCTGCTGGTCAGCAGAAGTAGGGAATGTGAGAGTGACAGGTGCAACCACCTAAAATAGAAGGAGAGGAGTGTTGGGGGGGGGGGGGGGGGGGGGGGGCCGGAGCAGAGGAGCGGAGGTAATGGAAAGAGGGAGAGAAAAGGAGACTGCAATGAAATAATAAGCGTACAGTGAGAGAATATGGAAGAGCAGAGTGGATAGAAAGGAATAGTGCATGAGTGAGAGTCGGGGTGAGACAGAGACAGAGAGTGAGCGTGAAAAAAAGAGAGAAAGACAGAGAGAGAGAGAGAGAGAGAAAGAGAGAGAGAGAGAGAGCAGTGAAAGCAGAATGTGAATAAGAAGAAGCTCTGAATGTTCTGGACTGTCTGTGAGATTAAAAGATTCATCAGCAGTTTAACGTCAGATTGAACGCAGAACGCTGTGTCACATGGAACTTTTCTACCTCATAACTTTTCAAGCAAAGACACTCATACATCCCACATTATACAGACACATATAACACACACACACACACACACACACACACACACACATATATATGCATAGATATACTTCAAGGGCTAGAATAGAATAGATAGGGCTAGAATGATTCTTGCATTACTGCAGCAAAATTAGACATTTTTTTCCCCCTTTATTGTTTTTTTATTCCCTCTTCATTTGCAGGTAAATGTTTTCACGAGCGTGCAGCCCATGCTGTTTAATGTGAAATTTATTCATGTGCTGAGGCTCCTCTCTGAAGTTGCAGTAATACAGTTCAGTAGCTCAAGGGTAGACGTATTCCAAATAGGAGGGAATCATTTGACTTCTAAATTATAGAGATTATACAATGCCTGAGGATGAGCAGGATTGAATGTTTTCTATTACACTCAGTCTGTGTTGACGCCTTGTTGCACCAGAAAAGAAAGCTTATTTTAAAATGAACATGCATCCTTATTCCTATGGATGGTCATTCAGTTCTTGGCATCATGTGAAAGGCTTTGAGTAGGTTTAAGGGGCCGTAGGGTTATTATCAGACTGTCAGGACATCAGGGGCCGCGTTCGCTTTCAAGTGTAGCAAAAAACGACAAGAAAAAGGCAAATTGTGAGTTACTTGTTAATACATAATGTACTGTAATTCTGCAAAATGGCGATATTACCACCATTATATTGTATTACTCTCTGAAAGTGGTTTGGAAAGTTCCAGGTTGTTAGAGACAAGCAGAGGGAGAGAGACAGAGAGAGAGAGAGAGAGAGAGAGAGAGAGAGAGAGAGAGAGAGAGAAAGGAAGGAGATTCCACAGGTCTTGGCTAAGCTGTTCATCTACAAATTGAGATGCCATCTGTCCTTTTTTCAGAGAGATATAAGGCAGTCGTTGAATCTAATTGCTTACATAACTCTAGTTCTACTGCAAGCCTCTATGTACTGCAACATAAACCTTGGTGCTGGCCTTGACTCCTGGTTGTGGCCGATGCATTAAATTACACCATACGCTCACATACAGTCGTGCCCCTTGTGAAAGTCCCCCTTCATGCATTTATCCTGCATTTATTCCATCCTTTATGGGTTAGTAACTCTCAACCATCTACCAGATCATTCCTTGCACCTTCTGAGGGCTGAAAAGAGAGGACATTTTTATCCCCCCCCCCCCCCCCAAACGATTCCTCTAGGGGTTGGAGCCAAATGGCAGCATTAAAAAGTGTGACTTCTGCAATGCTACATCTGTAACTGTTGGTGCTGTGGTGGTGTAAGGGAATTGTTTGGCTATTTAAAGAGGATATGTAAGGGTCGGTGTGTGTGCGACCTAAGGCTCTCGACCAGACCTCTTTATTCACACTTGGAGACCCCTTTCATATCCTCAGGTAACAGAGACCCATAAGCCTCACACCGCAAGCTATCCCAGCATGCACTGTGCAGGGAATTGCTCGCTTCTCATAGAAAATGAATGGCAGCTTGGTGGATCACGTTTGGTGGGACTTTCCCATCTGGATACAGTGTCAGTTGACCTTTAGACCGCTATGACAGGAGGGGACAGATTATCAGGACTATGAGAAGGGTTTAATTCCCAAGTGGTACATATCCATTTTTAAAAATAATGGCTTCCTGAAATTGACTCGTCGATATTTCACAAATTAGGTTGATTTCACCCTCAACATTGCTACTTTTTTGAAAGCTTAGTCTTAATAACTTCAATAATGTATGTTCATGCCAGCAGTCATTTCGAGGTAAAGGTGTCAGTTTTCTTTAAATGGTGGACGTCTCATTTGGGAATTAAACGTTTGATTACATTGAAGCTGCACTACACAACTTTAAACATTAGCACATATGGCAGCAAGAGTTTCAAAATGTATAAATTTGAACTTCAATACCCATAAATCATATAACGTGACGTCAGTAAACTGCACACAGTACACTGAGTTTACCAAGCTGTATACCAAAGGGACGAGAGCGTCGTCCGTCGGTGAGTCCAGCTTTCTCTGGACAGAGCGCTGCTCACTGCTGTTTCGGAGACAGTAGCCGATTTCATGTTAGGTAGTTGTATTTCACTCTTAAATTCATCACTACCTGTGGGGGGAGAAGAGTCCATACTTGATACCACAATTTCATTTAGGGAAACAGGGTGAATCTAAGGGGTCTCAGTTGGAGGAGATGGGACGCTAAGATAAGATGGGTGTATATTTTATATAAAAGTCCTGCCTAATGCAGCTTTAACATTCACATTTTGGGTATTTTACTGACATTGGTGCCAGATTGAGTCACTTATAATGGAATAACCTTCAATTTCTAGATCACCGATAGTACAATCAACCAGTGGTAAGTGGCAGGGACACAGTGCCCCGGCAATCTTCCTGTCACCTGAGAATAATCATGTAAGAGACAAGGAGTTGGAAAAGAAAGAAGAGAAATAAGAGCTTAGGAGAGAAGTCGAAGGTTGTTTTTTATGAGAGAAAATTACAGCAAGTAGAGGAGAAAAATATGAGCGAGAGGCCATGACTCAGTGGGGAGAGGGTGCCATGAGGTACTTCTAGAAGAGATTAGTTTCCAGCCTGCGATGCAGGACGGGGAGAGTGTACCTGTGTGGTCACCAGTTTGTGGTGAGCAGAAACTTCAAAGGGAAGCCCCCACCCGCCGCCCATCCTCCATCACTACTCTCCCCTCTGCCATATCGAACCATTCCTCTCCACCCACATACTATACAATGTGCTATCCCTCACTCTTTTTATGTCTGCAGGGCTATAATCGATGTCCTGGACAGAGGGTGGCCCGCATCAGCACACTTTGATCAGGGCGTCGGGCCAAAAGCTGGAGCAGTAAAGGGTGGATGGATACACTCCTCGTTTGATACATTGTTCCTTGCAGGGCGGGTTTTAGTGCGGAGCAGTGCCTCTTCCTCCGTCTGATGCGGTCCTTTGTCGGATATCTGTGACATGCAAGGTTATTATAGTAAACTAAAACTGAGACGAACACTAGGTGTTACAAAATATTGTCGTAAACTGAAATAAAAATGAAAGACTGCGAGACTTTGTGAAAAAAATAAAACTGAGCTAGAATCGTGTCTACATGTAAAACTAACTGAAATAAAATAAAAGTGACATGTTTTCATTAAACTAAAACTAAATTGAAATTAAATCCATATAAAAATAAAAACTAATGAAAAATCCAAACCTATAATGAACCTGGTGACATGTTGTTTTCTTGGCATTTTTGTCTGTACTGGCCAGAGGGCATCAAATTGTTTCTGTCTGTATGGAGATGAAGTGAATCTGCTGATTGGCACAAAAGCCTAATGCTTTTGAATAAAACCTGGAGCTGGTTTACTGTAGAAACCTGCAAATGACACTCAAGCCAGGAACCTATTTTCTATCCACTGGCCACAGTGGCAGATGGATTACAAAGCCACCAGCCAGTTTCACTGTTTTTGCCAGGCAAATACAATTTTTCGAACGGAAAAAGATTTCTGAACGATGGCTGATTACCTGCCAGAGTGGCTGGCGGAGGAGAGAAACTTCCCAGCCACAGTCAAAATTTATCAGCTCTTGGCTGTGGGCTGGCGTTAATTTCCCACCCTGCCTCCAGGTGAGTTAGTGCAGAAAATAAATTGTCCCAAACACCAGATAATGTACTCTCTGCCTGGGTGAAACATGCTGCTGTCCTGTCTGTCTCCCTGAACTTGGGGATACCCTCCATACACCCAAGTGTCATTAGCACACACTAAACCAAACAACCCAACAACAATCTCTATCCCACAACAGGAACTGTATCACCTATGTTCATAGTTCTAGAATTACACATCAGAGGATCAGAGGCAAGGGGCTTCCGTCACTCTTTCCATCTATTTCGTGCCATGCAACTTCCTGTCCTGGCAGGAGAGTGTCCCGTCCCTGCGAGGCCGGGGGAATCCTGGCTACCCTCTGTCTGCATGCACACAATCAGCCCGCCCTAGAGAATATACAAAGGTGTCTGCTTTCAGGAGCTATCTATGCCTCTGGCTGTGAATCTGTGTTGTATCACACGTCTCTATTTGCGTACACACATCTTTGTTTGCTTGGCTGCCTGTCAGTTTATATCCAATTGTCTGTACCTCTCCCTCTGACCCCGAACATCCACATACCCAAGATGCTTCAGCCGCCAACTCCAAACATGGCCTGGCTGTAACCCTACCCCAGGCATTGAGCGCGGTGCACGTATACGTCTTTGCCCGCTGCCCAGGTACAAGTTCAGTGGGTCAGGCCGGTGATGCCCCAACACAACTTTCACTCCGTCCCGCTCACCTGTCTCGGCCCAGTCAGATGCAGACGGGGCGACGTTAACGCATTATCAGTAGTTGCGGCTGGCTTACAAGAAAGCGTCAGGTGCACATCTCTCAAATCAAATGAAAACTGCCTCTATTAATATAGGGTGAGTTAAGCCCAGGAGTTTGTGCGGTCTCCCAGTCAGCTTTTCACGTGGTTGGATTGGATGAGAGTCACACAGCGTGACTCTTGGAAGGACACAGCTCTATAGCGGCAGCACTTGACAGAGCTCTATTATAAGTCTGTGTGCTCTTACCTTCAGGGTGGAATATCAGCTTCAGCCACCAGGCAGCTGCTAGTAAATGCTGGCTGTAGCTGGTACGTTTATCTACTCTACCAGACACTTTGGCACGTAACCAGACATTCTCCTTTTCTATGTTAAACATCATGTTTGTCTGGTTAAATCCTTAAAGTACCGGGTGAATTTTGGAATCAATCATGTGGATTGAGAGGATGAAAATATAGTTTCTTGCCCTGTTTACCTTTACAATTATTTGTTGTTTGTTGTCCACAGAGTGATAAAATACAATATGCTAGTATTTCTCTACAGACCCCAATATTAGGATCTGCAAAATGGGTTCAATGGTATTCAGGACCAACATTTTCATCAACATCAGCAAGGCTTGTCATGCTTGTAAAAGAGATTCTTTGCAACTTTGAGCGAATTGACTTTCATCTTCTAGGCCTAATCTTCTTGTACGAGCCTATGAGATCTCCCTGTCCTCCTGTAGGTCCTCTGTCTGTCTGATCTTGCCTGAATTGAAGCAAGGCAAAGTCTGCGGCGTGAGACCGTGGGTGTAGAAATGGATAGACGCCACTAGGCTGGAGTGGCGTATAACGCTGTGGCGTGCACACCGTCGTCTATGGGCTGCAAGTGTCATCCGATCGCACATCTTGTCTCGGAGCAATGAGTCACTCGGTTACTTCAGTCTGCTTTTAGCCACCCAGAAGCGCAGTCCTATCTCCTTATCAGGGACTGCTGTCTGAGTCTGCATGCCCTGTCCTCAAAACATGCCCAGTTTAGCCCAGTTTACCCTCATTCAGCCCAGTTCAGCTCTTTCTACACCCTCATGACTTCTCTACAGTGATGCTGTGGTTTCAGAACAGATGTAATCTATAGTCGGTCCTGATTAACAAAGAATAGTGATTGATGTCATTGCAGCGCATATGCATACTGCTTTGAATCTCAGCTTTGAAGTGGTGTGAGTGGGAAGGCTGTGTCAGTGAGATAGGAAAGATATTGCACCACTTGCTTTAATGTTGTTAACAAAGAAAACCTGTGTTGTTTTTGCATATTTCTGTGATTCATCGTTCTTGCTCCGAAGTCATGTCGATATGGTGCATGCACCGTTTTAGTAGCAGTCGAGTATTGAGTGGTGTTGCTCATGTCTGAAGTGAAGGAGAGAGGGCATGTTGCTCCACTTTCCGGAGAGCAAAGCAGGGAACGCGAGGACAGGACAGAGGAGACATTTCTAGGCTGAGGAGAGATAGATGATAGCCCAACCGAAAGCAAGAGGGGACACTCTTGAGCCAAAGAAACAGTAGAGGCCTCCGGGCGCAGAGAGGAGGGGATGTTATGAGGTCACCGATCCGCTTCACTTTCCACTTTCCCGCTACGTGCCGTAACATACACATAAACCCCCCGCGCTGCCCTCGGCCTCGCATGAAAGGACCTGCCACTCATCCAAAACACTAAGTCATGATACGCTGGCCGCGCAGAATCGCCGACCCACACGGGGCAAGACGGCGAGCGGGCCAAGAACAAGAGGACAGAATGATTCATTAGCTGTGAGACTAGAGGAGGGAAAAACAAAGAATCTGTCCGGAGCTGTAGAGAGGAATATTAGTCAGGTTAAGTGATGGATCTGCTTGCATAATGACTGAGTGGAGGGAGCAGCTGAGAATGCTGAGTGTCAGGTGTGGGTTCACAGGCAGGGGGGTGTTTATCGCTGTATTTACACCAGTCTCTGGAGGGCCGTGGCATTGACGAGGAGCCGCAAATTACTGTCTGTTAGCATTCTGCCTGTGGAAGCGAGTTGTCTGTGTCTACAGTGCCACCCCCTATTGGGAGGAGTTGTTTGCAGCCTTGTCACCTGGCTGTGTAAGCCCTATAGTTTCCTGGTTGCACATAAACACTGAATTCTACTCGTTCTACTTTCGTGGGAAAATACCACGTACTGTAGGTGCTATTCTTAAACACAGGTCAGTTTCTTTCTGCAGTGTGCTCCTTACGAAGCATGTCAGTACAGTAGAGCTGGGCGATAATTCAATATTATCATTTATCGTCTTTCAGTAGAATCATATTGTGATATTACGGTGATTTTGGGATATCATGACACACAATTCTGCCATCTAAATTGATGTCAACAGCCAAGTTTTATTAAAAAAACTGAGGTATGAAACATTTTAAGGAATATTATTTGAAAAATTCAGCTTTGACATCACACCTATCATTACTATTAGGTTCAATTAGATGAACGTTAATTAGATTATTTAACATGTGATTTTGCATATATGAGCCATATCATCATATATATCAATATCAGAAAAAAGTCCTCATGATTACCTTGATATTGATTTCAACCATATCGACCAGCTCTACAGTACAGTCACTGAGTATTATATACGAGATTGTGCTAGCTGAATGTCAACTCAAGTCAACTTTCTTCATATAGTACTGTAAAAACACAAAACCAGTGTGTACCCAAGTGCTTTACAAAACAGGGAAATAAATAGGACCATCCAAATAAGAGGACCATCAGCCAAATTAAGACATAAGGGAAAAAAGAGCTTGGCTAAAAGCACAAAATAAGAGCAACAGAGCATTAAAATAAGGTGTCCAGGGAATAAATGTGTCCCTAACTGTGTGTGTTTGTTCCTGGTCTGGCTGCAGGATGACCAGGTGGTTCTGCAGTGCACTGCGACCGTCCTGAAGGAGCAGATCAAGCTCTGTCTGTCCTGCGAGGGCTTCGGGAACCGTCTCTGCTTCCTGGAAACCACGTCCAACGCCCAGGTGAGGCGCCACGCAAACGTTTCCTCCCGCCTGTGTTTGTCTTCTAGGTAACCTTGGCTCCGGGCATTTTCCTAAACACCTGAGCTGTGTGTTTCTGTGTTCGCAGAATGTGCCACCAGACCTGGCCATATGTGCCTTCATCCTGGAGCAGTCTCTGTCGGTCCGCGCTCTGCAAGAGATGCTGGCCAACACGGTGGACTTGACCGAGGTAGGAGGCAGGAATGGAAATAAACAGATGGGTATTAGATGGAGGAATACATGGGATGGGGAGGATGGAAATGTTTACGGTAGAGAGAGGAGAGATGGAGTAGGTGCTCCTGTGGAGTAAATGGCAAAAAGTAGAGACATACAAGTTGTGTCTGTAGAGAGATTTCCCCTATTCTTTACTATTGAATTGAAGTGAATCTTTTCTTTTTTTTTTCTACAATGTCTTCTACCACCTACTGTAAATGGACTATGATAAATTCACAAAATCTGGCTTACAAATGGAGCTTGCCGAGATACAATTTGTGTTTCTCTAGAGATTTGCCTTTCCTTACATTTTCCCTTCCCTTTCCTGTTACATTAAAGAGAATATTTCTGTTTTAACCATACCAACTACCGCTGCTATCCCCCGCATCTCTAACGATTATCTCAAGGACAGTATTTCTTTGAACTTCATGTACCTTTCACTACACTGACACGTTTTTGAATTGAATATGGCTAATTCGCCAAAAGAACATACTGCAAATATAAATACATACAGCCCTATACAAAGGCAAACAACAGTAACTACTTTTTGTATGTCTTACAATGACATTGATGGAGATTTCATAGCAACAAAAATGATACCTGTAAATGCGATTATATGATATACAGTCCACTTCTGTCTCAGCGATGCTTTTGTTGGGATGGAAGATACACTTTGACGTCATTTCTCTCAGTTTCACTACTTGCACAGTTACTGCTGTTTGGCTCTGTAGTGCCGTACGCAGCATACATACATTATGATCCTCAAGCCTAGGGGTAAATTATTCTTTCCTTTTGACGTTTTTGTTTCTGTTACCTGTTGTAGTCACTGTTCCTTTTTTTTTTCTCTGACACTCCCCTCCCCTCCCCTTCCCTCCTCGCTCTCTGCCAAGCAGGCAGTCGATTTGGACAAATGGGTATGTCTCTTAACATGTCTCATTCCCTGTAACGTGTGTCCCCAACCAACCCGGCAACTGTCCTCGTTCCTGTCCTCTCGCCCCACTGGATGTCCTACTGAATGAAATAGCGCTGTACCATTCACACGTCTTGTTTTGTATCCGTTTAGCCCTCCTTGCCCCTGAGGTGGCGAGCGCTCAGTACACCTGTCACTCATTTTTAGCCAGTGTCACTGCCGGGATCCCAGCTGGGTCTCCGAGCAGACAAGTCCATCATCTTTAGATTTCACCCTGCTCTTTATCTGCACATAACTGCACAGCTTCTGTTGAGATACGATAAGACAATCCTTTATTGGTTGAAGCTGTAGTTGGAAAATTTATGTTAGGACTGTCATTTATGTGCTGTTTTCTAATAATAACAGAATTAGACTTAATGGTTCTGAGTTTTTGTTATTAAAAACAAAGAGTTGCAATAACTACAATTGCAGTTCTGCTTCCATAGTCATAGATCAACCCTGAGTATTTAGAAATTAAAATAAAACTATGTTAATTTCAAAGCTATATCTTTTATTTTCATTTTGTTTTTTACATTAGCTATCCTACGATACAGTATATAGCAAGGTTTTGTAATGCTTCATCCATATCATTTCATGCAGCAATATCACCAGCCCATTTACCCTTATGTCCCTATCATAATTGCATATTACATTTACCTTGCTTGATGTTGTTCATTTGGTTTACACCCATGTTATTCTTTAATGGTCTCTGATGATCTCAACCTCATTTCCATTCCCCTTTTAATGTTTTTCCCCACACTGCCCCAAAACCTGACAGAAAACTGAACAAGCTTCATCTAACTTGGTTCATTTTAATGGAAAAATCCATTTTTTTCCAAATTTTTGGGTCCATTTAGTTGTTTGGTGGTGTATTTGGCCACATAGACGACATGATGTCACATCTAAATATTTCCAGCTCAACTACAATAGAGTTTGAAAGCAGAAAAATCAACAGTAAATGTCCGGTTTTGGTGTCAGTCGGGGCGAGGGCTTCCTTCTAGACTCTCATTTCTAGACTTTCATTCTGCACCGATGTTCAACAATCATACAGGGAGAAATCCATCGTAGAAGAGGCAGAGAGAACAATTTCTCCACCGACCGCAGCCTCAATGGACCATAATGCAATGCAGCCACATGTTGCGTTCTGAGCAAGGGGTGCGACTACTACGACAAACTCTCACTCTCTTGCTCTTACTGTGCTATCGCTATCGCTCCCTCCACCTACACGTATAACCCACAGCTGAATGCAACAAGTTCACAACAATTCTCTGGGGGTTGTCGAAAGGAATTCTGGGAAACGTAGGAAATCGATAACTGAAATAGAAGTAGACGAGGCAGGTTGAGGGAAAGTGGGTACAACCAAAAAGTAAATCACAACACATCACAAAAGAAGTCCTGGAACCATCACAGATTGATGATATATAACAGTGTAAGAGGGTGGATTTTTCCTTTAGGCTATTAACCAATAGGGGATTAAGATCAAGAAGGCACTGTTTGTATCTACAGACATTAATAATAGGGGTGTCAACTGGGCGAAACAGGTCCTATACAGCTGGGGTGTGAGCAGCATTTCATTAGCTGCATTATCAAGGCTTGTTTAGGCAGATTTTGGCCTTGGACATGGAGCAGGAAGATATCGGAGAGGGGAGAGAGCCTGGCCTTTCCACTGGCAGGCCGGAGGATGAGAATAGCATGGCATGCAGCCCAGCGGAGAGTCCCTATGCCTCTGTCAGGGAAGGGTAGTCGGAGGATGGGGAAACCTGACACCCCTAGAGCTCTGGACGGGCCTATCTCCCTCTTACACACATACTTTGGCACACACACACACACCACCCCCACCTGTCCCGACTGAGCCCAGCGCTAATGCGGACTAGGGCTAATGGGTCAGTGCTACCCCCTTGACACACCTGCCCCCCGATCAATTGACTCATCCCAGTGGATTAGGTGTGCTTAACCCCACAGACCCGAAGTCTTATCATGATCATCCTATAGGACTAAATGGTTGTTATGGCTAATCTATACATAACTACAACAGTTATTTTGTTTCCTTGTTGCATCCTTGCTGGATGTTGAGAAAAGGTAGGATGGTTTCAACGTTGGTGTGTTTGTGTTTTTGTAATCTGTGGTGATTGGATTAAAATTTTAAATCTGTCCCTGTGGATTATGATTTGTAGTGTAGTATATTCAGTGCTCTTTTGAACAATAGGTCTATCTGTACACTGCTTTATTATTGGTGTTGTCCTTGTTCTTTTCCTTGTATTTGTACATAAATGGATCCTTCCTCTTCCAGTTGTGTGAAGAGATCGACTCCAAAATGCTGTAGGCCTTTATCTAATGTGGGGAAAAAAACTAAAAACAAAAACCTGAAGTCATCATTCAATATCTCTGAAATATGAATCTAGCCTGTGAAAATCATTATCATTTTGTCTACAAAGGACTTATTTATTTTATCCTTCAACATGATTTTTTTCTTTTTATATATATATATATATTTTGCTATCAATTTTGTATGAGTAGGCCCTTAGTTGTCACTTTATTTTCAAAAGGTGAGTATCTCATTTTGAAACGCATCTCTTTATACTGTATAGCTATAGAGGCTTTGCAGTTGCAAATCTCCTAGCAACCGTGTCTGGTGCCATCATGGAGGTCCGCTGGAGAACTGGCTGTAGACTATGGCAACCAGGCTGGAAAAGGAGAGAAACCTGAAAAGCTTGTAGTTGTGTGGGTGGAGGTCAATTCAGGAATGTTATGTAAAAGTTAACAGTCAGGTAAGATAGATTTGTTTCCAGATTTAGTTTACTGTGACACAGGAAACTATCTTGTGTTTTCCCCTAGCCGCTCTGGTCCATCCCTCCGTCAAAGCACTAGCCTAGCTTGAAAAGCGTCAACAGCTGGTTTTTCGGCTTTGTTAGCTAGCAAACTAGCCCGGCAAATAGTAACCATAACAACGCAAGCTTCTACTAGATGTTAGCTAGTGTACAAATGGTGATGGTTAACTGACTAGATACTATGGTTAGCTAGCTAACAAGCTGACATTATCTAAACACAAAATAAGAACCTATGCATCAATGGCAAAGTGATTAGTTTTCAGGGAAAATAGCACAGAATTTTCTTGAATTGCCAAAGCTGTACGTTTAAAAACACAATCAGCAGTTCATAGCCAGTGTTAACCAAGAGCTGAGGACCTCCAATATGGCTGCCAGAGGGTGTGTTATATCACCTGAAAGCTCTCTATAGTTCCCTATCCAGTTGAAGGGGAAGGTGTGGGGGCTTGCTGTCTCCCTCTGGACCTTCTAAACTGTATCCTTGTTTTGTGCTGTTTCTGATGGAGGTAGCCTACATTTGGTGTCCAGAGTCTGTAGCAGTCTATTAACCCTGTATCCTCTTCCTCTCCAGTCGTCCCAAGGTGGAGGCCATCGCACCCTGTTGTACGGCCATGCCATCCTTCTAAGACACAACCACTCGAGCATGGTGAGACGGCTATTACCCTCCTATGTTACTTGATATTACATCAGCGCATCATCAGTGTTATTTAGTACTTTAACGAGGCATTAAGCTAACTTTATAGTCAATTGGATTCAGAATTTCACCAGTCAACTTAATTATTTTGCATCCAAAGTTGTTTAGTGTAACTTACAAACCAAAATGCCAATGGGGAGTGCAGATTTCTGGCGACATCCTGATAATCGACTTTCTCCCCAGTACCTGAGCTGTTTGACGACGTCTCGGTCACTCACAGACAAGCTGGCCTTCGACGTGGGCTTACAAGAAGATTCTACAGGTAAAAACTCAAGGGACACACTATCTGGGAAAAAAAATGTTTGAGTGCATCTGAGTCAGAGAAGATTAGATCAAACAGAGAGACTAACTTGGTATCTTCTTTTAAGACACAATGGAAAACTTGCATTTAACTGATAACTTGTTTCTGGTCTCATTATGCTGTAGTAGTGTTGTTAATTTGTCGAATATGGTTTCTGAATTTTGCTGAGTTGTTCTTCACAAGCTACGGACATTAATGGAGTCAGCAGTGCAAATCTTCCTGTATAGTTATAATTTATTTTACAGCACTTTGTAATTTGGTTGAGAAATGTCCTATACAAAAGTAGTTATTATATCTACAATTTACAATTTAGCTGACACTATTCTCCAGAGTGAGTCGCAGTAAATAAGCAGGTAGGGGTTCAGTATCTTGCTCAAGGACACTTTGACAGGACAAGTGGCTGTTGATGGACAAAACATTGGTAGTTGCGGCGATTGAACCAGGGACCTTCCACTTACTTGAAGCACTAGGCTACTCTGTCGCCCTTAAACCAGTGGTTCTCAACCTTTTTGGCTCGTGACCCCTTAAAACAAAGCAGTGCCTACTCACGACCCCCATCGCAGGCTGCATATGGTGGTGAACAGTTCAACCAAAGAATGATTTTCCCTTTTCAGGTTGTTTCATTTGATTTAGTATCAGAGAAGGCCTAGAGGCTGAAAACTATTCAGTATTTCACAAGATACTGAGACACGATAATAAATTTGTGTAGTAGAAATATGTTTTTTCCTATCCCATAAATCAGCTCGCGACCCTCCAAAATTATGTTGCGACCCCCTGGGGGGTCCCGACCCTCAGGTTGAGAACCACTGCCTTACACAGCATATCGTCGCTGTCAGGTGAAAACCTCGTAACTGCAGTTTTGGTGAGTTTTTGGTTTATGAAATCTTTTCAGAACCAATTGGATAAACTGAAAAATGCTTGGCAGTCAAGCTAAAAGCAGGGTCGTTTTTCTGAGTTCGTGACAAAGTGGTTTTCACCCGACAACAGAGATATTCATCTTCTTCTTTCTCCTCTCGTTCTTCTTCTCATGGTGGATATCTTCCTGCAGGTGAGGCATGCTGGTGGACCATTCATCCAGCCTCCAAGCAGAGGTCAGAAGGTGAAAAGGTCAGGGTGGGAGATGACCTCATCCTGGTCAGCGTGTCGTCTGAGAGATACCTGGTGAGACTCCATGCACTCCGCTCACTTGTCCTGGATGGATGTGTTTAAGTTGAGCTAACCTTCCTCGTTCCCCCCCTCACGCTTCTCCTCTGTCTTCAGCATCTGTCCTATGCCAGTGGCGATCTCATGGTGGACGCCTCCTTCATGCAGACTCTGTGGAACATGAATCCGGTTTGCTCTGGATGCGAGCTGGCTGAGGGTACAGACCTGCTGTACTCATATTTCACTCTGTGAAACCCTTACGAAACACACACTCACACACAAACACACACAGATATACACATAGAGACGTACATACTCACCCAGATATATACACACAGATGCATAGACACACACAATGACACGCACACACTGTATACTTACCCACGTGGTGTTGTGTGAGTGAGTGAGTGTGTGACACACACACTCACTCACACATACATATACTCTCAGATATATACACACACACATCACACACTCAAATACACAGATATATACACATGGACACACACATACACACAGAAATGTGTGTACACACATACACACATATACACGTATACACAGAAAATCACAAAAGTCACACACACAAAACTCACATGCACAAATCACACATACAAACGCACACACACACACACACCGTATACAGCCTTACCGTGGTGTGTGTTCCTCCTCTCAGGGTTTCTGACTGGAGGTCACGTTCTCAGGCTGTTCCACGGTCACATGGACGAGTGTCTGGCCATCTCTACACCAGAAGAAGGCGAGGAAAAGCGCAGGTGAGAAGAAGAAGAAGAAGAAGAAGAAGAAGAGCGGTTCAGAGCTGCATAACATCCTGTTGCTGTGCTGCTGTTTGTTTCAAACTGTGTGTCTGCCCTCCCTCCTCTGCAGGATGGCCCACTATGAGGGCGGAGCCGTGTGCAGTCAGGCCCGATCGCTGTGGAGGCTGGAGCCTCTGAGAATCAGGTGACGGTCCCTCAGGGCAGATTTAATATCGGCATGAAATTAATGATGAAAATGCTTGTTGACATTTTTTTTTTAAATTTAGTTGGCGATTACTATGAGGTGTAGAAATTCTGTACCATGATGAGATTAAGAATTATTTTCATTCATTCTATTATTGGTGAAAATATGATGAAACAAAACACTGTGGGAGATCATAATCGTAACCAGTGATATAAAAATGAAAATAAAAAGGTAAATAAATAGTTGGGTAAACTTTGACCTCTAGTCAGTGATCATCATAAGGCAAACAACCAATATGAACAAAAATCAATTATACTTTCAGAAAAACGTTAATTTATGCTTTTTTTTCTTAAAAGACCCTATACTAATATAACTTATATCCGTTTGATACCATTCACCATGATGCATGAATTTCATATGATAAAGATTTATGTCACCTTATAAAAGGAGGGTAAAATGAGTTTAGGTGGGTTTATCCTCCATTACATTCTTGATCATAACTGGAAATAAATAGCCTAGTTTGTATTATCCAATTACGGACATTAACTGAAAGAGTGTGATGTGACAACGTTGCTATAAATATTAGACAGCTGCCAGATGTGAAGGTGTGCAGCTCACAGATCAACATATACTTTACAAAATGTCTAAATGTTGCAAATATAATCTACACTGATGCAGTGGTGCAGTAATGACTAAAATCATATGCCATTTTAGTCACTGAGTAATAGACTAAATTTTCGAAAAAATGACTTAGAAAAAAAAAAGAAACAAAAAATGTTGTAAAAATGTACACTGCCTCAAGCTTTATTATTGTTTCATGTTATCTCCCTTTAGCTGTGAGACTTTGTAGACTTTGTGGAAGTGTGTAGAGTTGTTTTCTGCTCTCTACCTGCAGCTGGAGCGGTAGCCACATGAAGTGGGGTCAGTCATTCCGGGTTCGCCACATCACCACAGGCCGGTACCTGTGTCTGGATGAGGAGAAGGGTCTGTTGGTGGTCGACCCAGAGAAGGCCAACACCAAACTGTCTGCCTTCTGCTTCCGTGTGTCAAAGGTTCGAATTTTTCCGAATTTTGAGTTTCCCTCGACTCATAATTTGATCACGGTCATTGCCTCTGGTTTGTGCCTCTCTCTTATACCTCTTGTTATTTCTTTCCTCATCCCCCTCTCCCATCCTGTCTTTCCCCCTGCTTCCCCTGAGCAGGAGAAGGTGGATGTGGCTCAGAAGCGTGACGTTGAGGGGATGGGCATACCAGAGATAAAGTACGGAGAGTCCATGTGCTTCGTGCAGCATGTGTCTACAGGCCTGTGGCTCACCTACGCCGCCCTGGATGCCAAAGCTGCTCGCCTGGGCACCATGAAGAGGAAGGTAGAGCCTTCTGGCTGGGGGACCAAGATGAGAGTCATAATGTCTTAATATAGCACTGATATCCGAGAGGGAGTCCTATAATGTGATTATGGGTATGACGGTATTGCAATAGATACGAGACACAGCTTAGTGCCACCTACTATACAACAGTTACCAGTGCAGTACTGACTGAAAAGTGTTCTTCAAAGTAGTAATCATACATACAGAGGAACAACAAAACAGAAAGAAAACAAAACAGATCGCTGCCAGATTGCAACCAGCTTTCTGGTTATAACAAGAGTTTGCATAGCAACCAATCTGTGCTAGTTAGTGTGCATTATGGGAATTATCAACATGTTGTGAAGTCATACCTAATGATTAACAAGATATGTAATGTCGATGGGTGGATATTGTTTGAAATAGAGCAATGCTTCTTAAACATTTCTGTCTCAGGACCTATATAAAAGAAACTCACCTTTACCCTTAGACCCAGGACAAGATAAACATGCTAGTACTCTTGTTACATGCCAGACCCACCAGAAACAGACCCATTATCTAATTTGGGTCTTGACCCATAGTTTAAGAAACAGTGAGAGTGTATATTGATAGAGAATTAGGGGATGTGATCTATAATACAACTGTCCCTTCTGTGTCTCCAGGTCATTCTGCACCAGGAGGGCCACATGGACGACGCCCTGACTGTGTCCCGCTCCCAGACTGAGGAGTCTCAGGCCGCCCGTATGATCTACAGCACCACAGGCCTCTTCAGGCAGTTCATCAAGTATGACTACACACCTGTTGTCCCACCCCACCTCAAAGTCACACAGCACCACCCTGGTGTCACTGGCTTGGTCAAATAATCAAACTTATTACATACGTACATCTCAGACCTAAAAGAGATTCACAAGATATGCAACATTTGGCTTGATTGTTAAAGGTGTTATGTGTTGCATTTTAATATCAACAAATCATTACCACATTAACAAACAAATGAGACTATCACAAGAAACCGCTTTCAGAGTTTCTCGCAGTGGCAGATGGTGGAATGAATAAAAGATCACTTATCTTATCACTCTCTTATCCTTCTTGCTCTTCAAAACAAACACACCCGCAGTGACACTAATGAGGGAGAGGAGAGACAAGTAGCAACACCCTCTTTGTGACAGGAAGCAATGGGATTTATGGGAAATGTAGATCTTAATTTTGAGAAACACTAGCAATAACAATACAGTTGGCGTGAGATAGAGGCTACCAATCGTCTTGGCCATGGTCTCTTTTGTTTTTACGGTAATTATACCAATGAAGCAGAAACAATTTGACAATGATATTTTGATATTTTTACATGTAGCACGTTTAAAATAGATGTGAAAACCACTATATTTGTGTTTCTTTTTAAAAAACTGAAAATGGAAACTGAAATGGAAAGAGAAACAAAAGACAAAAAAACTCAAAAGGATTCTAAAAACATCTCACTATGAAAGAAAAAAGTGTAAAAATCTATATGCCAAACACAAGTTAAACCTTGTTGATTTGTTTGTGTTCATCCAGGGGTCTGGACTCTCTGAGCGGGAAGAACAAGGCCCCCGGGGCGGTGTCTCTGCCTCTGGAGGGGGTGATCCTCTCCCTGCAGGACCTCATCTTCTACTTCCGTCCTCCCGAGGAGGAACTGGAGCACGAGGAGAAGCAGACCAAGCTGCGCTCCCTCCGCAACCGGCAGAACCTCTTCCAGGAGGAGGTAATCTGCATGCTGCCCGCACAGCCTCACTCAGACTCAGACTATCTATTGATTTCGCCAGTCTGTTCCTAGAGCTAAAGTAAATAAACTATGCAAAGGGAAACTTGTACTTTTGACAGCGTGGAGGCATCCTATTACCACCCACAATTGCCTTTATTCCTTCCTTTTTTTTGTTATTCTACCACACAAACACACACTCACTCATACATTTTATGTTTTATTGTGGTTTTTGATGCTTTTGTCTAAGCAAACAAATATTTCCCTTTTGTACCTACAGTATGTGATTTTAATAATGTGGTTAAATGGTCCGATGGATGATGACGGGTCTAATGCTCTAATACTAATAAGGCTAATAATGCTACTACTATTACTACTGCTACTACTATTACTACTACTAATTACTACTACTACTACTACTAATTACTACTACTACTACTACTACTACTAATACTAATAATAATAATAATTTATAAGATAAACAAAAACAACCATACTATCATACTACCATCAACAACAACAACAACAACTACGTTTTAGGTTTCTGGCTCAGTTGTGCATGGTGTAACCTTTCTGGTGCCCCATGTGCTCCATGTCACCGTGTTTCTGTCGTCATCCTCAGGGAATGATCACCATCGTCTTGGAGTGTATCGACCGCCTGAACGTCTACAACACCGCTGCCCACTTCTCTGAGTTTGCTGGGGAGGAGGCTGCAGAGTCCTGGAAGGAGATTGTCAACCTGCTCTATGAGCTGCTGGGTAGGCGGATCACTCTTTCGACTCTGAAAGTACGTATCAATGAAATGCTGTTGTCATTGAATAATGTAATGGTCATTTCTCTCCTTGTGTCTCTGCTGAACAGCTTCTCTAATCAGAGGGAACCGTTCTAATTGTGCGTTGTTCTGCGACAACCTGGACTGGCTGGTCAGCAAGCTGGACCGTCTGGAGGCCTCCTCAGGTACAGGATGCCCCCCGCTTATTCACTGATATGTCCACTACTCACCGTTTAGAATTGATTTTTAGATTTTACTGAATGCTTTTAAGGCTTGGCCAGGTCTAGCTACTTGCAGCATCTCTGATCTTTAAACCATTATGAGATATTGAGCAGTCTGAGATCCTCAGGCATGAATCTCTTGGCCATCCCAACATCAAGGCTGAAGACCAAAGGTGATTTGTCTTTTGAACTCTCTGCCTGGGGAGCTTCAGGTGCAAAAACAGCATCACCTTTTACATCACTTTTTTAAAACAGATTTTTATAGACTTTAATAGACTTTTTATAGCTTTTTATAGCTTTTATGTAGTTGTTTTTTTTTTTTTTTACGTGTTCTGTACTTGCCCATTTCTTTTCTTTTAACCCCATTCTCAATTCATGTCTGACATTTTTGATTTCACTGCCTTCATTTATTATTGTATTATTGTCTGTAAAGCACATTGTAAGTGTTCTGAAAAATTGCTAGACACACATTTATTCCTTCACCGCCCATGCTCTGTCTCTCCACATTTAGGTATTCTGGAGGTGCTGTACTGTGTGCTAATTGAAAGCCCTGAGGTTCTGAACATCATCCAGGAGAACCACATCAAATCCATCATCTCTCTGCTGGACAAACATGGCCGGAACCACAAGGTTTGTCTTTTCTACCTGTCAGGAACAAGGTGGGAAATCAACTTTAGCCAGCAGCCAAATACTGGTAAAATTTGGCTGTGGCTGGTAGGTTCGTCTACTTCACCAGCTATTTTGTTAGGTGGTTTTTATTGCATCCTAAAATCGTATTTGGCTCATAAAAAATAGTTCATGGGGCAGGTACATTTTGGAATTCCATTAGCCATTGTAGTCAGTTGGTGAAAATGTAAATCATCTGCCTTGGTCAGGCCATAAAAATCATAGAGCTGATACTGTGTAGATGCTTGCAGTTTCCAGACCATACTCACCATTGCTGCCTCTGTTCTCCCTTCAGGTCTTGGATGTCTTGCGCTCTCTTTGTGTGTGTAACGGTGTGGCTGTGAGGTCCAATCAGAACCTCATCACTGAAAACCTGCTTCCGGGTCGTGACCTCCTGCTGCAGACCAACATTGTAAACTATGTAACCAGGTACTTGAACTGTTGTTGTGACATCTTATGACCAGGTGGGAAATGAAGTCCAGCCACCAGCCAAATTCACATATAGTTTGATTGTAGCTGCTAAGTTTTTCTACTCTACAAAACACTTTGGAAGGTACTACCTACGTGTTTGAGGGTCTCTTCTGCCCTTACATTTGTCTGGTAAAAGTGATAAAGTTTGTTGACCATATGTGATGTTTTCTTCTCTCTTCTGTGTATAGTGTGAGGCCCAACATCTTTCTGGGTACATGTGAGGGGTCCACACAGTACAAGAAGTGGTACTATGAGGTGATGGTGGACTATGTGGAGCCCTTCGTGACGGCACAGTCCAGCCACCTACGTGTGGGCTGGGCTCTGACCGAGGGCTACAGCCCCTACCCAGGAGGAGGAGAGGGCTGGGGAGGCAACGGCGTGGGAGACGACCTCTACTCCTACGGCTTTGATGGACTGCATCTGTGGTCAGGTAAGATGGTTCCCTAATCTGTTGATTATATTCCAATCTGGGCCCCCATAATGTTTTGTCCCCTCTTTCTCTGACTTTCTCCCTCCTCTGCCCTTCAGGAACCGTCCCCCGCCAGGTGGCTTCCCCCAGCCAGCACACCTTGGCCGCTGATGATGTTGTCAGCTGCTGTCTGGATCTGAGCGTGCCCAGTATCTCCTTCCGTATTAACGGCCACCCAGTCCAGGGCATGTTTGAAAACTTCAATGTGGATGGTCTCTTTTTCCCTGCACTCAGCTTCTCTGCTGGAGTCAAGTAAGAGCTTTGGCACTAGCAACAACACTGAGTTAATAGTTACTACCACATGGAGGATGATTGATAAGGTGCTCAGGTGTTATGATTGTTTACAGCAGCTATGCCACTCTTAATCTCTTAAAATTATGGATGGTCTATTTGCAATCCACTAATGTAGCGGAGCACACACGGAATGGCAAACTGTGATACCAGAAAGAATATTGTCCCTTTATAGGCTATGATTAATGATTAATTAGGCTGCAAATAGTGCTTATTTCACAGGAAAAGAATAATTTGTCATGAAGATTATGAATGATCATGAATTTTTATGTTAGAAATGATCTTTGTCACATTCCTTAAATCATCTCTCAATCCCTCCAAATCTCCTCTCCAAACCCTGGGGGTCCGCAGAACCAGTGGCTTACAACCACTGTGTGTAATGATCCTTCACTATGCTGACAGGGGCTAATGGTGAATTGACTGATGAGAGCAGGGAGGCAACACGGCCTGGGACCTGGCAAAGAAATTAAATCAATGTTCTTCTATTATGAGTCTTAGAGAGATCAAGGCGTTGTCACCATTAAAGCCTTCAGTAGTCTATAAATGGCCTTCTGTCAAATAGATAAAGACCAGGCTTTACTGTATTTTTGTCACTTCAGGGCTCGCTTCCTCCTGGGTGGTCGTCATGGAGACTTCAAGTTCATGCCCCCACCTGGCTACGCCCCATGCTACGAGGCCCTGCTGCCTAAAGACCGGATGCGCATCGAACCCATCAAGGAGTACAAGCACGACTTTGAAGGCGTCCGCAACCTGCTGGGTCCCACCCTGTCCCTCACCCACACCTCCTTCACCCCCTGCCCCGTGGACACTGTCCAGGTAAAACCCTCTGACCAACCCGTAGCTTACAAACACCTCAAACTAGGCATTGGTCATGTAAAAAATGATTTTCGTCTGTCTGCTGACTTGTCTTTGCTGTATAGATTGTGTTGCCGCCCCACTTGGAGCGCATCCGTGAGAAGCTGGCGGAGAATATCCACGAGCTCTGGGCTGTCACCCGCATCGAGCAGGGCTGGACCTACGGGACTGTGAGTATGGAGTCAGCACTGCAACACACAGGCTGGTGAACCGCAGCTGGATGGGGATATTGACGCGACAAAGATAGACTGATCTGGAGCTCTAGAGTAATGCAAGACTTCTATCCCAAACTGCTATATATTCATTTTGCAAAAAAAACTTTACCTGAGGTTCATAATTCAATATTTCTGAAATATAGAGTGCCCAGTCTGTAAAAGTGTTATCATTTTGTCAACCAAGGACTTAAGTTACCTGGTATCCTGTTAAAAGCATCATCATTTAAATTTTGTGGGATCAGTGTCTTCAGTTATAGCAAACATTATGAGTGCAGTGATAATATTTCAAGCCTCTGGCAAAAGAGCAGGGATGTAGTGGAGGATTAACCCACCTAAACTGATTTTAGCTACCTTTTTATGCTGAAATATATCTTTTCAATGTGTGTATCGTAGTATGTAGAATAAATCAATCAATGCATGTAATATGAAGATGGGGTCTTTTAAGGGAAACAAAGCGTAAATTAATGCTTTCCTGAAAAAATATAGATTTTTGTTTATATTGGTTGTTGTTTTCCTCACAATGAGCATCAACTGGAGGATATAGTTTACCCTCCTTTTTATTTACCTCTTCATCGCTGCTTAAGAGTAATCCAACATAATCTTCCCCCACAGTTCAGGGATGACAACAAGAAGCTCCATCCCTGTCTGGTGGACTTCCAGAGTCTCCCTGAACCCGAGAGGAACTACAACCTGCAGATGTCTGGAGAAACCCTCAAGTGAGTTTTTGACTGAGCGTTGGAGTCCGAGATGGGTTTAAATTTGAGGATCAGAGGAGGTTTATTCTGTTTTGGACACGGTTTTTAATGCCTGGATCCCTTCTATTTCACAGGACTCTCCTGGCACTGGGTTGCCATGTTGGTATGGGTGACGAGAAAGCAGAGGAGAACCTCAAGAAGATCAAGCTGCCCAAGACGTACGCCGACAATTATATCTCTGGTTGTATTTACTTATTATCTGCATTGTGTTTCCTGTGTATCTCAGTGTGTGCTTGTCTCTCCTCTAGCTATGTAATGACCAGTGGATACAAGCCTGCCCCCCTGGACCTGAACCATGTCAAGCTGACACCCAACCAGAACCAGCTGGTAGAAAAGCTGGCAGAAAATGGGCATAACGTGTGGGCAAGGGACCGGGTACGGCAAGGATGGACCTACAGCATTTTGCAGGTAACTTTTTCTCTACTATATTTAGCATTTGCCAAAACACTGTGGTAATACTCTGTCCTTCATTTCCTTTTTCTGTGAAGTCCGTATGATTTTAATTCATTTTCATTAACCAAATTATCTGTATATCATCAGACAAATCATTTAGATTGCTGTGATTACCAAAAAAAACATCCTGTGGCCATCAATAAAAGTACAATACTGTAACTCAGGTCAAGTCTTACTGTGGCTTTTTCTGGAGTGCTGCCATCCCAGTGTTTTTCATGTTTTTTGTACAAAGAGGCACACCTGATATTTTTTTCTTGAATGATAAATAATTTTACGTTCTGTTCATCTCCACAGGACATCTTGAATAAGCGTAACCCTCGTCTGGTACCTTACAACCTGCTGGACGAGAGAACTAAGAAAACCAACCGAGACAGCGTCAACAACGCTGTCCGCACCCTCATTGGCTATGGCTACAACATTGAGCCTCCAGATCAGGAGAGCAGTAAGTTTGCTCACCCACCATGATGCCGTTATCCTCTTAACACGCAATGATTGAATACAGAATAATGTGTAACTTAACAATGCTTTTACCCCACCCAGGACCTTTAAAGTATCTTCATTCTCTTCATCTGTCTCCTTCTCACCCTTTCCATTTAGCTGGCCATGGCCTTGATAACGCCCGCGGGGACAAGGTGCGAATCTTCAGGGCAGAGAAGTCGTACGCCGTCACCCAGGGGAAGTGGTACTTTGAGTTTGAGGCAGTGACCACGGGCGAGATGAGAGTGGGCTGGGCCCGTCCCAGTGTCCGCGCCGACACTGAGCTGGGAGCAGATGAACTGGCCTACGTCTTCAATGGCAACAAGGTTGGTGCACATCTTCCTGCAGGACTGCAGTCAAGACCGCCTTAGTCGAGTCCAAGTCAATTCCAAGACCAGGTTCTATTGAGTTTGAGTCAAGAAAAGGGGTCAAGAAGCAAATCGAGTCCTATTCAAGACCAAAATATGCAATAAACAATGTAGCTACATGTCCAAATACAAAAATGATACTAAGTGTCTGCAAGTCCGCTCTCCAATGCATAGAAGTTAGAGGACTAATACATACATAGGTTTCTACAGGATCTTTAAATATGCCTGAAAAAGCCAACATCCAATAGTGGCTGAAACCAAGACAAGTTAGGCACAAGACCAAGGCAAGTCCAAGATGTCAAAAAAGTAGTACTACAGCCCTGTTTTTTCACTGAAAATGAAAATGATCATGTGGTCATGAATGCATTCATATTTGAAGTTTGTGGCTTAGATCCAGATCATTTATTGATATGTAACCTTCTCCAGGCCCAGCGTTGGCATGTTGGCAACGAGCCATTCGGTCGCCAGTGGCTGTCTGGTGATGTGGTCGGCTGTATGATCGACCTGACTGAGATGAACATCATGTTCACACTCAACGGAGAGATGCTGATCAGCGACTCCGGCTCCGAGATGGCTTTCAAAGACATCGAAATTGGGGAAGGTAAGAAAGGCACAATCATTTTACTTCATTAGATTAGCATTAGTAGCAGTAGTAGTACTATATTTAAACTCTTGAACTACCATAAGCACTGTTTGCCGTAACCTTTTGCAATGCTATTCACTGATGGTTTCCCCCCTCAGGTTTCATCCCAGTGTGCACTCTGGGCCTGTCGCAGGTCGGAAGGATCAATCTTGGTCAGAATGTTAGCAGCCTGCGCTACTTTGCCATCTGCGGCCTGCAGGAAGGCTTTGAACCCTTCGCCATCAACATGAAGCGAGACATCACCATGTGGTTCAGTAAAAGCTTGCCCCAGTTTGTGCCTGTACCCACCGATCACAACCATATTGAGGTAACTACTCAACAATAACAAATGAGACAACAGTGATACTTTTGCCATGGTGAAAAATGTTTGTACACTCCTTCACGTCTGTCCAGATAACTTATTGACCTTTAACCTTCTTGTTCTCTCACAGGTGTCCCGTGTGGATGGGACAGTGGACAGCGCCCCCTGTCTGAAGCTGACCCACAAAACCTTCGGCTCCCAGAACGCCAACACCGACATGCTGTTCCTCAGACTCAGCATGCCTGTGCAGTTCCACGAGACCTTCAAGATCCCGGCGGGCACCACGCCGCTCACCCGCGCCCTCACCATCCCGGAGGAGGAGGTGGTGGTGGTGGAGCCGGACTCGGAGTTTGAAGTGCTGAAGAAGTCCGCCAGCCGCAAGGAGCAGGAGGAGGAGAAGAAGGAGCCATCTGTGCCTAAGGAAGTCCCTGTGGAGAATGAGAAGGACACTGTGTCAGAGAAAGGCAAGAAGAAAGGGTAAGTATGTCGGACTCTGTCGTTAGAGAAGAGAGAAAGTCTTAAGGGTGCACTAGTGTTGAAGAATTTAGTATAAACTGAAAACAAATAACCAATAATTCACAGAGAGGTCTGTCTTCTTTCCAATGTTTATTAAATGTGCACGGAGAGAAGAAAAATACAAGCCGGTGGCAAGTTCTTTTGTTCTAAGTCAGAGGAGAATATTTAGGTTTTGTTATAGTGAGAAGCACACACAGGGGGCATTGTGGAACATTCACATGTCCTTGAATCGATAAGGACCAGCCACAAAGTCTTGGTAAATACATAAAAAGTTACACAGCAGCACTAAGGAGTAGAAAGGAATGAAAGAAATAACATGTAGTTGGGGTACATAATGTGGAATGCAGAGTGAAACCAAGTTGAAACTGCTAATTAAAACATAGACATAGAAATTTCTCTCACATCTAGGCAATATTTTTATAGAAAAATACACCAATATTATCATCCTAAATCACATGGTGGAGGTGCAAAAGAGAAGAGCGTCCCATACCCGCTAATTGAGACCTTGTATTTATATATTTGCACTGTTTGCACTGTCACTTCTCCGTCTGCAAGAATTGAAAAACTTAAGAGTCAAATCCAAACTGTGTCCTAAACAGCAGTGAGCAGCGCTCCATCAAGAGAAAGCTGGACTCATCAACATTAGATATTTTCCTCTCTTGTCTCTTTGGTTTCCTTTGGTATAAAGCATCACAGACCGGCCGGTTGGTAAACATGACGAGCTGTGTGCAGTTTACTGATGTCACATTATCGGATTTCTGGGTATTGAAGTTCAAACAGTTACCCCTCAGTCCCATTTGGTTGCCTAGCGTAACTTTAAGTCAGGTTGAAGGGAAATTTAACGCCAGTGGAGTTGCATACCAGTTAGAATTGAGACTTGCCTGTTTAAAGAAAATTCTCCCAACTCATCTTGTGTTCGGTGCACATCAGATTCTTCTCCAAGGCGAAGAAGGCTGCCATGATACCTCTTGGCCCTCCTCCTGCCCCTCCCACGGTGCCTCGTTTGGTGGAAGATGTTGTCCCTGATGACAGAGACGACCCCGAGATCATCCTCAACACCACCACTGTGAGCTCAATGTTACCCTCTCCTAATGTCACATTTACAGTACAGGCATCAAAATTATTATTACTGGTTGGTAAAGTAAGTGGATCAGACTGGCATGTTCTGCTGAGCCTGCCTAGCTGGACAGTTTTAGTTAGTTTTAGTTAGCATCATACTATTCAACTTGAAGGATGAAAAAGAAATTATGTAGAAAAGATGTTATGTAGAAAATTGCAATATTTGGTACAAACTAATGATTTTTGTTAAGGATTTTTAGGCAAAACCATGCAGCTATACAGTAACTCTAGATAATTCTACAAATGTTTCTATTTTAAGTTTTCTCACTCAGATGAAATGCTTTCTTCTTATGTTATCACTCTTATTTTTTGTCCTTTTTTTTCTGTTTTCAGTATTACTATTCTGTGAGGATCTTTGCGGGACAAGAGCCTTCTGGTGTGTGGATTGGCTGGGTCACTCCTGACTACCACCAGTACGACCCGACCTTTGACCTCTCCAAAGTACGCAACGTCACCGTGACTGTAGGAGATGACAGAGGCAACATACACGACAGGTCAGTCTATTTTACACAGAAATGGAAATAATCTAATACATCAGAATAATTATAAGTAAGTGAGCGTATATATAATTTCCTCAAACTTTGTTTAAATGTCAGGCTGATGAAGGGATTTCATTCACAACAACAACCTGGTTGTTAAGTAGGTGGAAATAAGGAACACACAACACAGAGACATGATGAAGATACAGGAAGATACCTACTCGAGGCTACCTATCCCCCCACTATCAGATGAACTAATATAGTAGTGAATGAATAATGAACATGATCCTGTTCACTGTTCCCTTGCAGTATGAAGCACAGCAACTGTTACATGGTGTGGGGAGGGGATCTGGTCAGCAATCAGCAGACCCGCTTCAGCCAGGAAGACATGGTGGTTGGCTGCCTGGTCGACCTGGCAACGGGTCTCATGACATTTACAGCCAACGGGAAGGAGATCAACACCTTCTACCAGGTACCAGTGTAGTCTGTGTGTGTGTCTGTGTGTGTGTGTGTGTGTGTGTGTGTGTGTGTGTCTGTCTGTCTGTGCCTGGTCAGACTCAATCCCTAAGGAGTCTGGATGAGTTGTGTTACATTGCGGAGCTGTAACGCCGGAGGTGTTTTGTTTCAGGTGGAGCCGAACACCAAGCTGTTCCCTGCCGTCTTCGTTCAGCCCTGCAGTCAGAACATGGTGCAGCTCGAGCTGGGCAAACTCAAGGTCAGAATCTGCCTTTGCTCATACACCGCTCTATATATTCGCTGAAGGTCATCCTCCCTCTTCTCATTCAGCTTCCCTAGCTGGTCTCTTTTGTGAGTTCTATATGCCTGTTCTCTTGCAGCCTCTTCCATTTCCAGTGCTTGTTCCTTTATCCCGCTTTCAATAGGAAACTCCACCGTCTATTACTTTCTCTCTCAATCAAGTCTCATTGTCTAGTTTCTTTCCCTGTAATTACTTTCCACACCCCCACCTCTCTCTCTCTCTCTCTCTCTCTCCTGTATCAGAACATCATGCCCATCTCGGCAGCCATGTTCCGCAGTGAGCGTAAGAACCCGGTGCCGCAGTGTCCTCCCAGGCTGGATGTCCAGATGCTGACCCCAGTTATCTGGAGTCGTATGCCCAACCACTTCCTCAACCCGGAGGTGGGCAAAGTGAGCGAGAGGCTGGGCTGGATGGTGGAGTGCACCGAGCCTCTCATCATGATGGCTCTTCACATTCCAGAGGAGAACAGGTCAGACACAGTAAACACTGCAGGCACTCCAGGACTTAGCAACTGATTCCTGACAGTTCCCCCAAAGCACTGCTTGCATTCTGACCAGTATAAGCAGTTTTACAGCAGAGAACAAGAATTTTTTCAGTTATCCAGTTTTTACCACAATAAACAGTCTCATTACAGCCCCTGTACAGCCACTTTGTCTCTTAACTTTTCATCAGTCTTCACACTTTTGCCACAAATAAACAGAAGATATCATCAACAAAATATTGCTTTGCGAATTTTTGGAAAAACCACCACTGCAAACAGCATTTTTTGTCTGCATAACTGAAACAATTTGTTGTTTCAACTTAACATATTTGAGCTGCACTGACTGATTTCAAGACAAATTATTAATATTACATTGAACTTACATTTTACTGAAAATGGTGATTTGACTTAATAAAATAACCCAATTCGTTTGGATTACTTTTGAAATAAGTAATCAAACATTTTAAACATTTTAAGATAACATAAGATGAAACTTTATTGACCCCCATGGGGAAATTGGGTCATTACAGCGACAAAAGTAATAGGATACAGCAGGGAAGAGGTCAAAAATAATATATATAAAAATGTAATATAAACATAGACAATTAAAAACAATAAAAATATAATATAAACAATTGTGGGGTTATGTAAACATGTGTAGCTGAAGTAGACTGTGAGTATGGGAGTGGGAACTAGGGCTGAGAGTATGGGTTACTTACATATATGGATTTACTTGCAGTTGTTACTTTATTATTCATGATGTTATCTCATCAATACTGACCTATGGGTCTGTCTCTCTTCCTCAGGTGTATTGACATCCTGGAGCTGTCAGAGCGTCTGGATCTGATGAAGTTCCACTACCACACCCTCATGCTCTACTGCGCTGTGTGCGCACTGGGCAACAACCGCGTGGCTCACGCCCTGTGCAGCCACGTGGACGAGTCTCAGCTGTTCTACGCCATCGAGAACACCTACCTGCCCGGACCGCTCCGCAGCGGCTACTACGACCTGCTCATCAGCATCCACCTGGAGTCTGCCAAGCGGGCGCGCCTGGGCACCAACAGGGAGTTCATCGTGCCCATGACCGAGCAGACCCTCAGCATACAGCTCTATCCCGATGTGGAGAAGGCCCACTCCCTGCCTGGAGTCGGCCTCACCACCTGCTTACGGCCCAAGCTGCATTTCTCATCCATCAACTTTGTCGGCACGGACCCTGACCTGTACACCCTCAGTCCTGTCTTGCCTCTGCAGGTAAGAGGCTAGAGAGTAGGGATGGGACCATATATCGAATTTAATATATCGCACTACAAAAATATGACAATACGTAGCGTTGGCCAGAAAAATGAATCGCGATATTAGCTACATTTTATGCTGCTGTAGTAATCGCAAATGAGACGGCTTGCCCATCACAATTTCACAAGCTCTCTATCCAAATTATATTATTTGCACTTTGTAATGACATTTTTAAATTGTTGTTTACATTCTAGCAAGCCAACAACATTGCTAGAAACATTTGTGGCTTCTGCACAGTCAGACTTTGCTGATGTTTAACTTTTGTTTATTACATTGTATTGTGGTTGTATTGAATTGTGAACTCCATATCGCATATCAGATCGTATCATGAGATAAGCATATCCCATGCCTACTAGAGAGGGATTGTATTTTCCTCATTTTTATATCAACCCAACCCACCCTATATTCTCTTTCCCCCCTCAGGAGCTGAAGACCAGGGCCATCAGCATGTTGACAGAGGCTGTGCTGGATGGCAGTCAGGCCATGCGGGATCCAGTAGGAGGCAGCGTGGAGTTCCACTTCGTCCCCATCCTGAAGCTCATCAGCACACTGCTCATTATGGGCATCTTCAACGACGAGGACACCATGCATATCCTCAAGATGATCGACCCCAGCGTCTTCGGTGCAGCGAAGGAGGAGGAGGAGGGAGAGAAAGCAGAGGAGGGGGGAGCCGGCAAAGAAGAAAGTGAGGAGGTGAAGGAGAAAGAGGAGGAGGCGGCTGAGGCCGAGCTCGAGGACGAAGGAGTGGGTGAAGAGGAAGAGGGGGAACTGAAAGACCTGGAGAAAGGAGAAGGAGAGGAGGAGGGGGCTGAACCTAAGGAGGAAGAAGAAGGAGAGGAGAAAGAGGAGGAGGGAGAGGCCAAGGGAGTAAAAGTGGGTGGAGAGAAGGCGGAGGAGGAGAAGGAGGCAGAAGCAGTCGAGGCAGAAGCGAAAGAAGAAGAGGAGGGTCTGGAGGAAGGATTGCTCCAGATGAAGCTGCCAGAGTCTGTCAAACTGCAGGTCACTCTCACATTAATAAACCATCTTCTATCTGCTATCATTTCTGCCTCTAGACATCTTTGCAGAATCTTTTCTATTCTTACACATTACACATCTTAACCTTTTGCTCCTCTCTTACTGCCCCTCTCTCAGATGTGCACACTGCTGCAGTATTTCTGCGACTGCGAGCTGCGACACAGAGTGGAGGCCATTGTGGCGTATTCGGACCAGTTTGTCTACAGTATCCAGAGCAACCAGCGCGTGCGTTACAACCAGCTGATGAGAGCCTTCACCATGAGCGCCGCTGAGACTGCACGCAAGACTCGCGAGTTCCGCTCGCCACCGCAGGACCAGGTACTTTTCACCAGTAACCTACTTCATACCCACCAAATATGTAGTATGGGGGCTGAAATTAAAGTTTACGTTTAGTTTATTTACACATCCATACCAAATAAGTAATGAAGCAAGAAAAAGGCAAGGGTGCAGGGTGATTATCAAATCTAACAAAGCCAATTTGTGTCCTTGTGGAGAATCTCCCTCTTAAGTTGTCTCGGAGCGAACAACAGAGAACGCATCTTTACAGTTTGAAATGGGCTGTGTGTGTGACGTTGCACGATTGATTGAGATACTCCTGTTTTCCCAGCTGTTTCAACTGGCTCTACTATAGACTCTAGTGCTGTTTAGATGAGATGTGTCATTCTCGCAATGAATCTTGGGGCTTCCCATTCGTTCTTGTTCCAAGTCGTTCCCATTCGTTCTCGTCAGCCAAACCGCTATCCTCATGCTTCCTCAGTTGGCAAGTAAAGTTCGGAGACCTTTATGATCCTCTGTCTTCGTGTTTGAAATTGTGCTTCAGCCATTAAATATTATATTAAATGCATCATGGAGGACACAAGAGCACACAAGAAAGCATATTGAGAAAGACCCAAAGAAACCCAGAGAGGCTTATGGAAATGTCTCTCACCAAGAGAAAAGAAGAAGAAGGAGCAGAAAAAAATAAGACTAGTTGTGCTGATAAAGATGTCCTAATGTGTTCCTCTTCAAGGTTATTTTGCTGACCAACTTCAAGCACTGTCCGGACGAGGAGGACTGCCCCGTACCTGAGGAGGTCCGGGACACTCTGTCAGAGTTCCACAACGACCTTCTGCTTCACTGTGGTGAGGACTCAACATCTGCTCTTTCTCATCACTCTGTGGATTGACTGTGGATGTTATTATTATTATTTCTTGAAATTCCCTTTCTGCACATAGGTATCCATATTGAGGAGGAGGCAGAGGAGGAGGAGGTGGACACCTCACTGAGGGGCAGACTCCTCAGTCTGGTGGACAAGGTCAAAACCTTCCGCAAAAAGAACGAAGAGGAGGAGCCAGAGGTCGAGGAGGAAGTGAAACCCAGTAAGACTAACTGTCAGACTGTCAGACTCACTGGCAAATATCTGACAGACTTGATTGACTGGCTTTATGTCATAAAAACTTAACTCTAATATATTCCTCTAGAAATATTCTTCTCTTCTGCTTTATGTCTGTTTTAATGGTCAAAGGTAATGACCAGAGTTTAGATTTCATATAGGAAAATTATACCCACAAATAGTCGTTTTTCTCAGCTTCACTACTTACACATGCTCATACCCTTTCGCTTTGTGGGGCAGAACTGTCATATAGTAGTGTTAGACCAATATATCGATTTGCCAATATTAGCCTTAATTAATAAAAATGATAGATATATATATATGTTATATATTGGCCTCTCAGTGTTATCCTCTGTCAATATGATGGAGGCGATTGATTGATGATGATTTTACTCAACAGCTTCAGGAATGTCAGTCTGTAAAACCTGGAAATAAAACCTGCCTCACTCTGCCTGCAACATATCTAAAAGATTTTCATTAGCATTGGTTTCAATGAAGAGTTTTAGTGTCCCGCTTTAGTGTCCTGTGGTCTAAATGAGTTTTCCACCCTACCAAGCATAAAATTCTGGGGGGAAAGACTGAATTTTGTGATTTGGGGGAATTATATGGCATGAAAATGATCAAATTTAAAGATATTGAATATTGGCACAAAATATGAGCAGCTTCAATCCAAAACTGTTGGCATCATCCATCAAAAATCCCAATCGGTCAAACTCTATCATAGACATACCTCTCTGTGTCCCCTCCACCAAGGCACCCTTCAGGAACTGATCTCCCACACGATGATCCACTGGGCGCAGGAGTCGTTCATCCAGAACCCGGAGCTGGTGCGTCTGATGTTCAGCCTGCTCCACAGGCAGTACGACGGGCTGGGGGAGCTGATCCGAGCGCTGCCCAAGGCCTACGCCATCAACGCCGTGTCAGTTCAGGACACCATGGACCTGCTGGAGTGCTTGGGACAGATCCGCTCGCTGCTCATCGTTCAGATGGGCCCAGAGGAAGAGCGGCTTATGATCCAGAGCATCGGGTCGGTGTGGGGTTAATAAGTGTGATCGCTGCCAATTTGCACTGTTGTTATCTTTAGCTCTGATATAAATAGGAGAGCATGAAAAGAAAGAAAACAGTTAATGTTAGTCTTACGGTTACTTACATTTTCTGTGATATTGGTATTGTGATATTGTATTTTGCGCAGCTGTCGTTTATGCTTCTTTTGTTATTTATCATCCTAGTTTTACTTTGCAGTATGTCTTGTCCGCTCTATATGTCAGGTCCTGTGACATTTCATCCTGCTCTAGAATGTCAATCCGTAGTTGTGTAACTATCTTGTATTGAGTCAGTAATGTTTACTCAGATCAAACTCCATGCGTATCCATCATACTTGGTGAATAAAAGTGTGATTCTGAAATCTTGTTTTTTTCCAGGAATATCATGAACAACAAAGTGTTCTACCAACACCCTAATTTGATGAGAGCCCTTGGCATGCATGAAACTGTCATGGAGGTGATGGTCAATGTGTTGGGCGGAGGAGGAGACTCAAAGGTAACTGTCCTGATTTTCAGTGTACCTTTTATTGTAGAACAACATAACAAGGGATGAGAAAAGGCTAATGACATGAATGTGATAAAACGTCAAAGTAGTGATTAAAAAGGAATGGGATTTTTAATGTAATCTAAAAAACAAGACCAAAGAAATCTCTTCCCTTATAAATACATTTAATGTCTTAAATGAAATTGAATTTTTTTATGTATTCATTCATTCATTCATTCATTCATTCAATCATTCATTCATTTACTTGAGGCACGTTTCAGCCACTTTCTTTCATTGGCGAGTGTGTGTACCGTTGATACCTTGTGCCACCTTGTGCTAAAGACAGGGCAGCGCATAGCAGACAGAGAGTATCTGATAGCAGTTTTCACTTCCTCTCTCCAGGAGATTCGATTCCCCCAAATGGTGACCAACTGCTGTCGTTTCCTGTGTTACTTCTGCCGTATCAGCCGTCAGAACCAGCGCTCCATGTTTGACCATCTCAGCTACCTGCTGCAGAACAGTGGCATCGGCCTCGGTCAGTGTCAGCCACGCTGTCCAATCAGACTGAAAAGTCCAGTGGGACCTTGACCGCTCACTGGTTGTACAGTATGTGTTGAATAAACAAATAGAGGCTAAATGCATTTGTATTCCATGTGCAGGCATGCGTGGTTCCACCCCTCTGGATGTGGCTGCCGCCTCCTGCATTGACAACAACGAGCTGGCCTTGGCTCTGCAGGAGCAGGACCTGGAAATGGTTGGAGAAAATAGAAATAAAGATAAGAAAAAAATACCAGAAAGGTTACAAGGGACTTGTTAACTCATTACCTCTCTTGGTCTTTCCCTTATATGCATGGTGATGTAGGTGGTGACGTACCTGGCAGGCTGTGGACTGCAGATGTGCCCCATGCTCCTATCTAAGGGCTATCCTGACATCGGCTGGAACCCCTGCGGAGGAGAGAGATACCTGGATTTCCTGCGCTTTGCTGTCTTTGTCAACGGTCAGCCGCGTCACATAGTGATTTACCTATTTGCTTTTGTGTTGTGAGTAATAATTGTCACTAATACCTGCATTCCTTCTCACAGGAGAGAGCGTGGAGGAGAATGCCAATGTTGTGGTGCGTCTGCTCATCCGTCGCCCCGAGTGTTTCGGCCCGGCGCTGAGAGGAGAGGGAGGCAACGGTCTGCTGGCTGCCATCGAGGAGGCCATCAAGATCTCCGAGGATCCCGCCAGGGATGGACCCACTGTCAAAAAAGACAGGCGCTTCATGTAAGTGATGGGACAATATACAGTACATTATGTGATACTTGAAATTTAAAAACTCTCAACTGTACAGGAGACATAGTTTTCATTCAAAAAAGTATGATAAAAAATTCATACCGAACGGATACAATAAACTATAATTCATGAATAAATAAAATAATTTATTGACCCCTATTATGTAAAGTACTATTTTAAAGTTCTGAATGAAAAGATCAGTAATCTATGAAAAACAAAGAAAATTCCAACAATGTGTTTTTCCATGCCACTAAGTTTTTGTTCCTCATTTCCTGATTGACAGGTTTGGCGGTGAGGAACAGCACGAGGAGAACCGCGTCCATCTGGGAAATGCCATCATGTCCTTCTACTCGGCCCTCATTGATCTGCTGGGCCGCTGCGCTCCTGAGATGCATGTGAGTGGAATGTCTTTATCACACCATTGATTTCTCTTAAGCCTCCAGGAACAGTGGTATGTGATGGTTGAGCTGTAGTTAGGTTAGAAATAGAGCTATCTACAGGTCTCACATGTCTTAAATGTCCATGTCTGCAGCTGATTCAAGCAGGCAAGGGCGAAGCTCTAAGGATCAGGGCCATCCTGAGGTCTCTGGTGCCAATAGAGGACCTGGTGGGAGTCATCAGCCTGCCGGTGCAGATCCCTGCCTACGGCAAAGGTTAGATTCAGTGGAACATGTATCAACATATTGATAAAAAAAACATATATGGGAAAAAATATTGTTCGGCATCCTCTATGTGTTTTTAGGTGATATCATATATGTTTTTTTTTCATCCTAACCCCAGATGGTCACACTATTGAGCCCAAGATGTCGGCCAGCTTCGTGCCGGACCACAAGGCCTCCATGGTGCTGTTCCTGGACAGAGTGTACGGTATTGAAAACCAGGACTTCTTGCTCCATGTGCTGGAGGTGGGCTTCCTGCCTGACATGAGGGCTTCAGCCTCCCTGGACACGGTGAGCAGGCAAACAGACTACAAATACAGTGTAAAATGGAGAGCGTCACCCCACTTCTGTCATTCCAGATGCATTCTAGAAATCTGTACCATTACGTTGATGTTATTCTCTGATTTATCTGTCTCCAAGAGAAATACATTGCCCAGCTTTCGGTGTAAATTTATGGTAATATTACTGTCTTCCTCTCTGGCTATAGGTGGCATTCAGTACGACTGAAATGGCCTTGGCGCTGAACCGCTACCTGTGTTCGGCTGTGCTGCCTCTGCTCACCAAGTGCGCCCCGTTGTTCGCCGGCACAGATCACCGCGCCATCATGATCGACTCCATGCTGCACACCATCTATCGCCTGTCCCGCGGCCGAGCCCTCACCAAGGCCCAGAGGGACGTCATCGAGGAGTGCCTCATGTCCCTCTGCAAGTCAGTCATAGTCTCATCCACAGCACTTCAGAAGCGTATTGATTATCTGATTGATAATCTAACAGTATCAATGAGTGATATAGCTTCAGCAATGGTGCTTTTACAGTAATATTTACTCTGCACATTCACAGGTACCTTCGTCCCTCCATGCTGCAGCATCTGCTTAGAAGGCTGGTATTTGATGTGCCTATCCTCAATGAATATGCCAAGATGCCTCTTAAGGTTTGACAGCTATTTTATTATATTTTATTTTATTTATAAAAATTCTGAACTTCCATTTGTCCACATGAATTCAATATGCCAAGTGACCAGATAGATTTTATTAATTTATTACCTTATGAATGGTTGTTGCAGCAGCAAAAGTAATAGGATTCAGCAGGGAAAAAGACAAATAGAATATAAAATAAGCAATAAATACAGTAAGAAAAATAATAAAAACAATAAAGCAATAAAATGCAATGTAAACAATTTTGGGGGTCCTATAAACATGTGTCAAACAGACTCTATTATATGGAAATGTGTATGGATGGAGTATGGAGTACTAACATGTATGGATTAAATTACAGTTGTTAATGCATTTACTAACAGTTGTTACATACAGATGTCACAATTACTTAAATATAGATTACTAAATTAGAAATATGTGCTATACTGTATATACAGTATATCAATATTTTTCTCCTTATTTCCCTCTTTTTTAATTGTTTCAGCTGTTGACCAATCACTACGAGCGTTGCTGGAAGTACTACTGCTTGCCTAACGGCTGGGCGAACTTCGGTGTGACCTCAGAGGAGGAGCTGCATCTTTCACGTAAACTCTTCTGGGGCATCTTTGAATCTCTGGCACACAAGGTGAGAGCTGGATCTGTTGGTGTCAACATAGTATTAACACTGTTACAACAGGGATCAAGGTTTCAGCGTTATTAACCTGACCTGTCTGACCTCGTCTCAACTCTAGAAATTTGATGCAGAGCTCTTCAAGATCGCCATGCCCTGCATCTGTGCTATAGCAGGAGCCATCCCTCCTGACTATGTGGACGCCACCTACTCTTCCCACACTGAGAAGAAGGCGTCTGTAGATGCTGAAGGCAACTTTGATCCCAAACCAGTGGAGACCACCAAGTGAGCACTGGGAGGAAAATACAAGAATAGTACCAAAATAGTTGGTGACACTTGACAGTGTCCTTATTCCAGAGTTATTAACCTATGGAAGATTACTGTAAATACACAATAATACACAATAATACTGTGTAAGTAATTTCCTTAATGTACTTACAAATATATAACAACAAAAGTTAGTTACAGAAAATTGTGGAGTGAAAATTGTGCTGTTATACCCTTGTAAATACACTATACATTCGGAACCTTTCATTAGCGAGCTGCACTAAACTGGTTCCCTAGAATAGAATAAAATAGAATAGAATAATACAATATATAAGCTATGAATGCTACAATATGCTAAGTATTACTGTGTACTTGCAATATTTTTCTATAGGTTAATTTGCAGGTTAGTACACCATAGTGAAGGCTTTCCAAAGTTAAGTGTTACTCAGTAGTTTATAGTATTCATAATGTGTGCAGTGTCAAATTTTGGGTTTGTTCACTCACAGCACCATCATCCCAGAGAGACTGGATGCCTTCATCAACAAGTATGCAGAGCACACTCATGACAAATGGGCCTTTGAAAAGGTCAGTTATGGAAAATGTCCATCATCTGATATAAATCAATTCCCTATTTAATATTTTAAACCACCAGTACTGTTTAATGAATGTCTGAGCAATCATATCAATTTTCAGATTCAGAACAACTGGACCTATGGAGAAGTGTTGGATGAGAATGGCAAGACCCATCCGATGCTCCGGCCATACAAGACCTTCTCTGAAAAGGTAATGAGCTTCCATCATCTGTCTTTTGTTAGTCTGAGTTCCTGCTAATCTGCCGCTATCTTTTAAATCCTTTTCTCCCTGTGGCTCAGGACAAGGAGATCTATCGCTGGCCCATCAAAGAATCCATCAAAGCCATGCTGGCGTGGGAGTGGACACTGGAGAAAGCCAGGGACGGGGAGGTAGAAGTAGAGAAGAAGGCCGCCACTCGCAAGATCTCCCAAACTGCTCAGGTACAGGAGAGAAGATCAGCAAAGATTGATTAAAGGCTCAGTATTCTGCTTAATTTGTGCCGCCCAATCAGGCACAATGGAAAGGATGGTACTGGTCTAAAGTGACTTAATGGCAAATTTATATTCCTTAAGTGTTCATCTTTAATTTGTCAAGACCAAATATTATTCGTTAATATGGAAAAAATAGTTAAATATAGGACTCAGCTGGTCCTCCAGGACTAGAAAGGGGGAGAAAAATCAGACGTACAGTACCTCTACCTCTAACAGTCTCTCACATTGCATACTTCAGCAATGCAATCTCATCTCTTCTCACTCGATATCAGGGGTTCCCAAACATTTTCATGTCAAGGACTCCCAAACAGATACATATTAGACCACAGGCTCCCTCTTTAAAAAAATATCCCAAGGAACTCCATCTGACAAGATTTTTAAAGTTATATATGATTTAGTGCGGAACTGTCTATAATTTCCATCATATTTGAGTCAGTATAGTCCAGCTTATGCATTCTCCCACTGGGCTAACTTTTAGGGAGTGAAATAAGCTAATCCTCTTTTTTCTGGGGATCCCCTGGAACCCCCTGGAGGTCCCCCAACCCTACATTGGGAGCCACTGATCTATGTGATGTGTTTCTGTCTGCAGGCCACTTATGACCCCAGCCACGGCTACAGCCCTCAACCAATCGACATCTCAGGAATGGCCCTCTCCAGAGAGCTGCAGGTATGCAACGATCTTTCACAGCACTGATAGGTACAATATTTGGATTAGACATGTGTCATGAGCTCGGCAGATTGATTTCAACTACATTGTCCCACCCTCTCTCTGCAGTCTATGGCTGAGCAGCTGGCTGAGAACTACCACAACACCTGGGGCCGGAAGAAGAAGATGGAGCTACAGGCTAAAGGTAAGAGGGGTTTCCATCATACATCCAGTTCGGTTGCCAGTTCTTAGTCTGTTGATTCAGAAAATGGCATGTGTGCTCCTCGTAGGCGGTGGCACCCACCCCTTGCTCGTGCCTTATGACACCCTGACGGCTAAGGAGAAGGCCAGGGACAGAGAGAAGGCCCAGGACCTGCTCAAGTTCCTCCAGCTCAACGGATATGCTGTGACAAGGTAAACACGAGGCCACTGCTAGACCTCACGCTGCAGACAAACATTTCAGTTAGGATTTAGTGTGTTTCCTCTGCTTCCTTATATTCCTTATATTCCCTCTTTTCTCCAGGGGTCTGAAGGACATGGAGCAGGACATTTCCTCCATTGAGAAGCGTTTTGCCTACGGCTTCCTCCAGAAGCTTCTCAAATGGATGGACATTGCCCAGGAATTCATCGCCCATCTTGGTACTGTGTCCTAAGGGACTTAGACTAGGCTTCTGATTGGTGCAGAGCAATTTATAGTGTAGGCATGTGTACCGTTTGACTGAGGACTGACTTTTTCTGGGGGTTTTTTATTAACAGAGGCTGTGGTTAGCAGTGGTAGAGTGGAGAAATCGCCGCATGAACAGGAGATCAAATTCTTTGCCAAGGTGAGTTATTTGATGCTTAGTTCAGTTCTCTTTTCGCAGAGTCTTGCTCAAAGACAATTCGACAGGGCAGATTCTTGCCGAAATGGTGGTTTGAACCCTGGTCCTCTGGTTGAAGGTTGGTTTCCCTGCTCACTGTACCACTCTTCAGCCCATGATGATGAGCACAGGGAGATACGGCCGGTTCAGTGGCGTGATTGTGTGTCTCTGGAACTGACTGTATCTCCAATAATGATTAGTTACTGGAGCAGAAAAAAGTCTGCGTATTTATGGCTGTAACTGCACACTCAAGACCCAGGACAACGGACTTGTTGCATAATAATCCTTTTCATCCTTTTCTTTTCATTGCAAGATCATTATGAGCAACGCTTATAGTGCCATCAGGCTTGAGTGAAACGTGGGGCTCATTATGAACTTAAAATAAAAAGGATTCTTTCAGCCATAAATACTGTATGTGGCATTATTTGCTCCTTTGATGTTTTTCTTGCCGTTGCCAGCACTTCTTGACTGACACACTGTGCACAAGTTTGTTTGTTTTTTCCTTGTCTGCAATGATTATTCACACTTTCGTTGTTATCTACAGATTCTCTTGCCGCTGATAATTCAGTACTTCAAGAACCACTGCCTCTACTTCCTCTCTACTCCTGCTAAAGTCTTGGGTAGTGGAGGGCATTCCTCCAACAAGGAGAAGGAGATGATTGCAAGGTAGGTGGCACTTCAGCGCTTAGAAAAAAAAGCTCTATTCAAAAGACTGTATTGTTCTCTGAATAATTTGGCCTACACTCTCTTATCATGTACCTTTAGCACAGTACTTTGCGTGTGATAGTGTCTGTCCTCTTTCCTCTCAATATCCCCTTTTCCATGTCTCTTCATCTCTCTCTTTGTCTACTCTTTTATGCGATATTCCCTTAATTCCCTTTTGCTTTGGTGTCACTTCAAACATCCTTCCTGCCCTGTTTCCCTCCCATCCTCCCTCCCTCTCCCTCCCTTTCCTCTTTTCTCCTCCTACCTTCAGTATCTTCTGTAAGTTGGCTGCTTTGGTGAGACACAGAGTATCTCTTTTTGGTAAGGAACCTGCATGGTGGCGTTTTTGCCCTGTCACCATCTCTGTCCCTCTGTCTTCCTCTCTCTTTTCTCTCTCTTTCTGTCTCCTCTTTCTTCCTGTTTTCATACTAATCAGCATTGTATCACAAATTCACCTTTATCCTTACTCCTCCCTCCTTCCTTGCTGGACCCACCCTCCCCTTTCTAACGCTTCTCTCTCTTTAGCTCTGCTTCTGCTCGGCTTTGGTTTTTTTTCTGCAGCCTGGTGTTCTCCTGGTTGTCTGTGAGCTTTTTCAGCCTGGAAAAAAAAACATCTCAGATTGTCACTCACAAACTGCAGAGAGTAATTTGAGCATGAGTGTTTGTAACGGTGTCAGGCATCCACAGACGGTACTATACTTGCAGCTCCGTAATGTGTTCAGAGCCTGGCTGATTTGAGGCAGTATTTGCTTTATCCTCATTCTCCTCCTCATTCACCACCATGTGTATGTAATAGTTCATAGATTCAGTCACCCTTATGTAACCGATGGTCACTGGACACTGGCAGGCACCTCACATTGAGTCTTTGCCCCCGCTCGCTCACCAGTACCACGTGACCACGATAGTCAAAATGTCGTAAACCGATCTGCCACTTGAAAAGGATCCAATTCAAATGGTGAAGCGCGGGTATTGCAATTAAGGAGCGAGTTTATTCCAAGGGGAAATACCACACAGTCTCAATTACATTACACTTACAAAGAACTGTACTGTAATAAACTGTTTGAGTTATCTCGATTACATAATATGTCTGTGATGAGTAAACATGAATGGTTCATCTTGTTGTATTGGTTTTGGACAATGTTTCCTAACATACTCTACCATAACTGTATGCCATGTTTGCGTTTTTCAATACAGATTTATTATAATTAACTCCTCTTGTATTCTGAATGAATCTGACCGTCACAGTAAATTGATACAGCTCTTGTAGAAATTGGAATCGCGGGACAGCTGTGATAATTTCTTTTTTGTGCTGTTTTCAGGAACGGATGCAGGTGCGGTGGTCAATTGTCTGCACATCCTATCACGATCACTGGATGCCAGGTACCCACCATCTGTTCACATCACGTCCCAATGGGTATCTACTCAAGCACTTTATGACAGTGGAAACTGAAATGATGTATTTCATTGTTTGCCTATTCTTTTACCTCTCTCTCTTCAAGGACTGTGATGAAATCAGGCCCTGAGATTGTGAAGGCTGGCTTGCGTCAGTTCTTTGAGAGCGCTGCGGACGACATCGAGAAGATGGTTGAGAATCTGAAGCTGGGCAAAGTGTCCAGTCGCAACCAGGTCAGAAACAGCCTCTGGCATTTCACATCAAGTTGTTTTTCACTCTGCATCATCTTCCTTGAATTGATCTCTATCTATCTGTGTGTGCTACAGGTAAAGGGTGTGTCGCAGAACATCAACTACACCACCATTGCCCTGCTGCCGGTCCTCACCTCGCTGTTCGACCACATCGCCCAGCACCAGTTTGGAGATGACGTCATGAGTGAGTGAAGTGCTTCTCTCCCCTGAATTAATGGCTCAGCATTTTATATTTGGCCCTTCACTGTTTCTTGACTCACTGACCCAGAGGAATGACTCAACGCTAACGCTTTGCCTCTCTCCTCTGCATCCTCAGTGGACGACTTGCAGATATCCTGCTATCGTATAATGTGCAGTATCTACTCTTTGGGCACTGTCAAGACCCCGCATGCAGAGAAGTGAGTAGATACCTCTATGAGTCTATGAACGTATGTAAGAACGAATCTACTGTCCAGCAGGGTGGTGCGTTTTTTACTGTTGTTAATAAGTTTGTCTGTTTTACCAGGCACTTTGGTACGTAACCAGCCATCATTTGGAGTCATATTCTGTTCTAAAAGTGCAATTGTCTGGTAAAATACTGAAAGTGGCTGGTGAATTTTGGGATTTAACTGCCACTGTTGCCAGTAGAAAAGTTAGTTTCCTGCCCCACTTTACATTACTATGGGATTTGATTGAAGCATTGGTGTGTACTTTGTGTCTTTGATTGTGCGCTGACTTGTTGTGAGAGAATTTTTGTGGTTTTCTCCTGTGCAGACAGCGACCAGCTCTGGGCGAGTGTTTGGCCCATTTGGCAGCTGCGATGCCAGTTGCCTTCCTTGAGCCAGAGCTCAACGAGTTCAACACATTTTCTGTTTATACCACCAAGACACCCAGAGAGAGATCCAGTGGGTTTTAGCATTCTGTCTTGCTTTCCTCCCCAACACAACATCACACTCATATTTTACTAAGATTAAAATATTAAGGGTGTGTTAATAATTCAGCGTTCCCTCTCCGCCTCTCTGCTTCTTTCTTGTCCTTCAGTTCTGGGTCTTCCCAACCAAGTGGAGGAGCTGTGCCCCGACATCCCAGAGCTGGAGGTCCTAATGAAGGAGATCAGCGACCTGTCCGAGTCTGGGGCTCGCTACACTGAGATGCCCCATGTGATTGAGATCACCCTGCCCATGCTGTGTAACTACCTGCCCCGCTGGTGGGAGAGGGGCCCAGAGAACTTCCCCGACCTGGAGGGCCAGATCTGCACCTCCGTCACCTCCGAGCAGCTCAACCAGCTGCTGGGTAGCATCATGAAGATCGTGGTCAACAACCTGGGTATAGACGAGGCCTCCTGGATGAAGAGATTAGCAGGTCAGTGAGCAGGGATTTCACAATTAGGCAATCAAGGGCTTTCATGTGACGTAACACAGCGGGGCAGCTATAGTGGAGGTCCACAGCTTTTGGGCGATAGTGGCTGTGAACAGCTACTATCACTGTCCTGTTGTAGTAGTTGCAGGTTATCGGTTGCATTACTAAATTAGTTTTACTTATAACATTACTGGATGGACCTACATTCTCACCACAACAATCTTTTTCAAGTATCTCTCTTTTTCTAGCCTGGTTGTTGTATTGTTCACCATTATTTATGCACAGTCAATTCTCCAATAGACCTCCATGATAGTGCCAGCCGTGGTTGCTAGGAGATTTGTGATGCAAAGGCAATTATGGGTTTATTTTTTCAGAATGAGATCCTCTGTGGTTCTGTATTAGATCAGTTTGTGAATCAAACATGCTGCTTGGATATGGTCTTGCCAACAACTTAAATAAGCTTCCATAATGAGTTTTACTTTCATGCCAACAATAATTTCATGAGCATAGACAAAGCTATTTCCACATGTTGTACATCTCATTTTAGAATGAATCCTTGCACCTTTATAACTGCTGTCGGTTACCATTGATTCCTGTGCGCCCCGTGTCCAGTGTTCGCCCAGCCCATTGTGAGCAGAGCGATGCCGGAGATGCTCAAGTCCCACTTCATCCCCACCATGGAGAAGCTGAAGAAGCGCTCCGGGAAGGTGGTTGCCGAGGAGGAGCAGCTGCGCATGGAGGGCAAGTCGGAGGTGGACAGTGAAGACGGGACCATCAGAGACGAGTTCGCTGTGCTGTGTCGAGACCTGTACGCCCTTTACCCCCTGCTCATCCGCTACGTGGACAACAACAGGTAGACAAAACCTGCCATAAGGTGGACTGCACATTTTGCTATTGCTTTAAAGCCGTCTAGTGTTATTATTATCATTTACAATTTAGCTGACACTATTCTCCAGAGTGACTTACAAGACTTACAATGAGTGAGCAGGTAGCGGTTCAGTGTCTTGCTCAAGGACACTTTGACAGGACATAACATTATTTATTGACATCTTCTTCTTCTTCTTCTTCTTCTTCTTCTTCTTCTTCCTCTTCATCTTCTTCTTCTACTTATTTTTGTATTTTAATTTTTTTTCTGGTTGCAGTGGTGGTAGTAGTAGTAGTAATAGTATTTGGGATTTCATGTGACGAAACACAGTGGGGGCGGCTATAGTGGAGGTCGTACTAGTAGTACTAGTAGTAACAGTAATTTGTTTGCTGGAAGTCCTATTTATTTATTACTTCATTTCTTTCTTTCTTTATGCATGTATTTATTTATTACAATTATTATTACAATTATTATTATTACGTGTAGTAGTAGTAGTAGTAGTAGTAGTAATGTTGTTGTTGTTATGCTTATTAGAAGTATTAGTAATATAAGTATCGTTATTAGTATTATTATATGCTCAGGCACTGTCTTGGGCTTCATACATCTTAAGCACACACATGATGCTACATGCAGCAGTAAGTATGTACAGTATGTTGTACTGTAGTTGTATTTGTACTGAGTTAATCCATATCTGTCGTTGTTCAGGGCGAGGTGGTTGACCTGTCCAGACCCAGACGCAGAGGAACTCTTCAGGATGGTGGGAGAGGTCTTCATCTTCTGGTCCAAATCTCATGTGAGTGTCCTGTCCTACTCTCCTCTTCCTTATTCTTTGTGGTTTTCTCTCATTTTCTTTCTTGCTCTGCTAGATGTCTTTTCCTCTCTTGCTGAGTTGGCTTGCTCCTCGGTTATCAAGCAAATCCCTCTCATTATCCATTACAGAACTTCAAGAGAGAGGAGCAGAACTTCGTGGTGATGAACGAGATCAACAACATGTCCTTCCTCACCGCTGACAGTAAGAGCAAGATGAGCAAGGTGAGAGTGGACAAACAGACATATCGCCAAATAAACATAGCCCACTCATTGTTGAATAAGATGTTTTAAAATACTTACTCCATAAGTTAAGCTGTAACACATTAAGACACTAAACTCTAATAATGAATAATTCACTAACACCTCCCATTCCTAGCAGGGAAATGCTGCGGAGAGGTTACACGAATAAGACTGAAAAAGGAAAAAGCCTTTCTGCGTCTCTCCTCAGCTCTTATTTCTTTTCCTCCTACTTCTCTATTTTATATCATTAGGGTTACAGGAATATTTTGGTATCTATTGTCAGGGAGCTCTGACCCTTACAATCCTTACTATTGGTTGCTTGTAAAGTTACTGATCGAGGAGTTTAAGCTTACGCACATTGTGAGTCGCTCTGGATAAGAGCGTCAGCTAAATGATTACAATGTAAATGTAAAAATAAAAAGATTAGTTATTAGATAATTAATACGTCCACCTGCAGGACGTTCCTGAAGGCCTGGAGCAGCAGAGTCAGCGGCTTTCTACAGTCCTTAGCCAGCAGTAGGAGTGTTGCTAACTGTGTTTTCTCCTTATGTCCTGTGTCGGGGGTTGGACGCTGGGCCTCTAGGCCGGAGATGGAGAGGTTAGATTGTGTTTGTGCACGAGCGCTGTGCTGATCGCATGGCACCCTGAGTACTGGGGAGGCATTTCATCAAGCTCTCCCTCGGACTACCGCACTAGACCACCTCACACACAGACCCCAGTTTTCACACACATACACACACAAACAAGGTTAAACACACACTTACATTCACACACATACACACACACAAGAATACACACTGGTAATAACATGTTTTTGCACATTTCTAGTGATACTGTTGAAATGATATACTGTACAATGTAGATTCAGCTGAAACAACTTAGATGTAAGAATGTTGTCTTCAAGTGGGATTTTTATGATTGTACTAGAGTGATAAGTGTGGTTGTGTGTATGTTAGCGGTGATTATTTCTGTGTGTGTGTATGTGTGTGTGTGTGAGTAGGGGTCTCGAGCGGCTTGATGAAAGCTCTTTGCTGTAGATTGTAGTGGTGTGAGAGGTTTCATGGCACTCGGTTGAGCGGTTGCGTATCTGATTTGAAGTGCGCACTGCTGCAGCCGAGTGCCATCACCCTATTTGTTTTGTTTGATTAATAAATAAAGTTTGTCTTTAGATGGTCCTTGTTGGATACAATATGGAGCCCATGCTACTGTGCCGTCTGCGATGTTGTAATCTGGTTGTTGACGCTTGGATTTCTTTCAGCTTTGGTGGTAAAGATTCCTGCGCTGGGGAACTCTTAATCGCCCTTCTCTTTTTCCCTTACCCCCATTGGCTTTTTTTTCCACTCCATGTTTACACCCAAAATCCATACCATCCCCTGCTGTCATCATTAGATTCACTCGCTCCATCATTAGCATAGCTAGTCACGTTTGTCGGGGAATCAAAGTTAGCTTGACATCCCTGGATAGCCCTCATATTTACTAACTTGAATTGTTCCTCCATGTCTAATTTATTGACACCATTAAATTATTTAAATCATTGAATATCTAATCAGTGTTTGATTGATGTTTCACATGGTTGCTGTAAGACAGATAGTAAGACTGCTGACTGAGAAAACCTCCTCTCCTTGGCTGTCATATGGGCATTACTGTAGTGAGCTTCTGTTACCTGATCATTACAACGCCTCGCTCTGCCCAACGACACACACACACACACACACGCACACACAGACACACACACTCACAGGGCAGAGGGGGTGCTGTAGGGCCAGACAACAGTCAGTAATGAGCATTGGCAGCCTCAGGACCGGAGTGTGTGAGAAGAGCTCCAGGGCGATGGAGCCGACCCCATAGACTTGTGCTGTTCTGTGTGCTGTGCAAAGGATGGGATGTGCCCCATCCGGCCACTGCACTACTAACAGTGAGGCTGCATTGTGTGTAACTACTGTAGCTGACGCAGCAACGAAGCACCTGAAAGACCCACCAGAACAAGCTGCACTTTTGATACTGAAAGGCTCGACTTTGGGAGAATAAATTGCTGTAGTTGTAGATCTGTTTAACTTTCATCTTAGTAAGTGATTCACTTTTATTTTCAGCATGTTGTGGTTTTGAGTATTACTCAGTAGCTAGTATGAACGGGGAAGGGGTTTCTCTTGCCATCTCATTTTATCAATTTCCAATTATGATTTATGTTAGAAGTACTTATACCTCACTTTTTATACTTGCCTTTGACTACCTTAAACCAAAAGATTTTCTGAAAAGGTAAGTTTTAATGTGTCAGGTAGACCGGACAGTGATGGATTGACGGATCAGTCTGACCTTTCCGTTCTCTCCATAGTCTGGCGGCTCGGAGCAGGAGCGTACCAAGAAGAAGCGGCGGGGCGACCGCTACTCGGTGCAGACCTCCCTCATAGTAGCGGCGCTGAAGAAGATGCTCCCCATCGGCCTCAACATGTGCTCTCCTGCAGACCAGGAGCTCATCAATCTTGCCAAGATCAGATACTCGCTGGTACTGTGCCGTGATTGAAGCCAACTCACTCACTGTATTTGTGACCCAACATGGAGAAGCAAGCACATTATGGGAGATAGTTTTTCATAGATTCTTGATCTTTGCATTCAGAACTTTAAAATGTTATATTACATGATAGGGGTCAATAAATTATTTTGTTTAAATTATTCATTTTTGCATCAAAAAGTGCATTTTGAATCATTTTCTGATATAAAAAGTTTTACCTGTAGAATAAGATTTACCCAGGTTCAACAGCCTAAAACCCCCAAACATATGTTGCGGTTCTCTACTGAACTGTATGTTCTTTTTGAATGTCTTGAATAAATGAATGAATTATGAATGTCCTCTGTATCTTTGCCTCTTCCCTTACAGAAAGACACAGATGAGGAGGTGAGGGAGTTCTTGCAGAACAATCTGCATCTGCAGGGCAAGGTGAGATGGCTTTCTTAAAGGTTTTAAAGATTTAAAGACATGTAAATATCTCTGTATACAATATACACTGAGTATCTGACCCTTGGCTCCAGGTGGAAGACCCTGCGATGCGCTGGCAGATGTCTCTGTATAAGGAGATGTCCGGGAAGGCTGAGGATGCCGAGGATCCTGAAAAGGTGGTGAAAAGGGTACAGGAGGTGTCAGCTGTCCTTTACCACATTGAGGTGGTGAGTATACACACAACTCAGGTGTTCTGTAGGCAAGCACACATTACTGTATACAAGCTGTACACATACTTTGGTGGCCAGTGGTTGCCTAATTGTTAGAGAAATGGGCTTGTGTCCAGAAGTTCATTGGTTTGAATCCCTGGACCAGCTGGGAAAATGTTGGTGGGGAAAGTAAAAGCGCCCTCTTCTACCTCAACAATTACTATCAACGTGCCCTTGAGCAAGGCTGTGCAAGGCAACATTTTATGAAAAAATAGAACTGTCTCCTAAACAGTGAGTGAGTGCTCCGTCCAGAGAAAGCTGGACTAGCTGGAAGTTCACATCTCAGTTCAAACTTTACTTCTTGCTGCCATTTTGGATCGCCAAAATGAAAAGTTACAGCTTTAACCCCAAAATACTGCAGTGGAGCTGCTCAGTGACCAACAGTAGAAGTGGTTGTGAATGTGTATAAATGTGTGAATGTGAAGCAGGGTGTTGCTAAAAAAGGGGCAAACATGCTCGGTCAACTTTCCTGCATGAATAAATACAAATATACAGTATATGCACAGAAGCGTTTTATCCAGTAGAACACATCTGAGTTGTTTGTTCCCTCAGACGGAGCATCCCTTCAAGTCAAAGAAGATGGTGTGGCACAAGCTGCTGTCCAAACAGCGTCGCAGGGCGGTGGTGGCCTGTTTCAGGATGACCCCCCTGTACAACATCCCCAGGTAATAATTCTCTTCATACTCCATATACAAAAATTATCTATAGTAAAATTAAAAGCAAACACAGGAACCACATGCAGTAAGAGTGAATGATCTCTCCTCTCAGGCACAGGGCGTCCAACATGTTCTTGGATGGATACAAGCGCAACTGGTTAGAGACTGAGGGTTACTCGTTTGAGGACAAGATGATTGACGACTTATCAGTAAGTCAGTCTCCCCTGACCTCTGTGGCATATGGTGGCATATTCTCCACGGCATATTCTGCAGTTTTTGCTGAGTCACAATTTTACGGTGTCCTCCAATAATTAGAAAGCCATGGAGGAAGAGGAGGAAGAGGAAGAGGAGACAGAGACAAAGCCTGACCCCCTTCATCAGCTGATTCTTCATTTCAGTCGCACCGCTCTCACAGAAAAGACGTAAGAGCGTCTCGTGCCGCTTCCTTTTTAGATTTACTTTTGTGACCTGTTCCTCAGTAAGACTCACCATGATTTCTGTTCTGTTGTCTCAATACAGTAAACTTGACGTTGACCACCTGTACATGTCTTATGCTGATATTATGGCAAAGGTAAGGCTCCCGCATGGCTGCTGAATCAGCAGCCTGGTCTCACGAAATTTCATGAAATGAACACAATGTAATAAGATGCAAATAAAGTGCTCTGTGCATAAAAACTGAAAGAAATACATTTCCCCACCCAGACATGACTAGAAATAGGCAGTAGTTGTCGAGGGAAGTAAGTATGTGGAGGTTTACATGTGCCTTCAACTCCAACTTTCAATTCCAATATTCATCCCAACTCAAAGTTTTCTAATGTGAATGCAGTTTTTCTTAATTAATCATAAGCAATACCAAAATCTTACCCTAACCTTAACCAAATCGTTTTAGTTCCCTAACCTTAACCACAAACTTAACTGAAGTTGTTTTACTTGCCTAAACTTTAACATTATCTAACCTTATCACACGACAAGCACAATGTTGTTCCAGTGTTGTCACATAATCCTTTCATGGTGGCGGAACATAATCTTCACTAATGTTCAATCTGTGTTTCAGAATTCGTGCTCATTTCACGAAATTTTGTAATGGAAGACTGTGTTGGAATCACTTACTGTACTAGATCTTATGTCATTTCATGAGAATAGCTGTGTACGATTCCTGACTCTGGCTCTGTTGTTTCACCTCCAGAGCTGCCACATTGGTGAGGAGGACGAAGGGGGAGAGGAGGAGGGGGAGGAGCCGTCCTTTGAGGTGCGACAGACAGAGATGGTATGGGGGGACCAGGGGAAGGGGGACAGGGGAGTCAGCGGAGAAGCAACTCCCCGCGCACTGAGTGACCACACCCAGTCACCACACCCCGCACACTCCCCCCCGCTGCCACATCTCCTTTCCTCTGCCAGTCTTTCTCTCATTCACTCACTCACCACTTCTCTGTTTCCTCTATCTCCTGCTATGGTGGACTGACTTGTGCATTCCTTTGCTGGACTCTGCCCAGTAGTCTGATTTGTGTTCCCCTCCTAAATTGCATGACTCGAGTGCAGAGAGATGGTGCAGCTAAAGACAACAAAATGAAACCTAGGTCAAAATACGCAGCTGAGTCTCTTCTAGCCGCGTTTGACTTAAGAGTCACAAATTCTAACCCTGATGTGCATCTAAAGTTTTAGCATTAGTCACATGATTTGAATGAACGATAACAGAATAAATATCTCACTCATTATTCAAACCAAAATCCAGATTTGGATGCTGTGATATTGTAGAAATCCATTGCTTCTCCTGGAAGGTAGCATTACACCCAGTTGCATTATACTAATTCCTTAATGTAGTGTAAAGCTTCCTTCAATGGGTTGAATGATGATTCTTACTTTGGGTTATTTTCATCCATTGAACATTGTTACACACACATTTATATTTAGCACTAGCAAGGTATTCAGAAAAATGATGCTGCCCTCCAAGAATTAATTGAGCAGCTATTTCTGGAAACTGAGCCATGCAGCAGGTTTCCTAACAGTAGAACCAGCTCTCCTGTGCTGATCTCGTGTGTGTGTGGCCAGTCTGTAGTCCACCTCTCCTAGACTTGCACCGCCCTTTCCTGACTCACTCGTCCCCGTACTCACCCACTAGTTGGGCTATGTTCACTCATTTGGACTCATCTGGTAACTCTGGTTTGAGCTCTAACAACCCCCGAGTCATCTGTTGATTTTGTTTGTCTTTACTTTGAATTGGACTTCATTAACAAGTCTCCCTCTCTGTACTCACCAATGGACTACAGTAAAAGCCTGCACAATCAGCCAGACATACACTGTTCCCAACTCAAACACGCACTCACGCAAGCACTCACTCAAACACACACACACACACACACACACACACACACAACACACACACAACCCATCTTTACTCACCTCAAAGTACTGTAATACAGACACATAGTTTCTCTATAAGGAGAGGAGAACCTCTGTAACTAGAGAAAGATCTCTCCATCATGTTTTATAACACATGGTCAGGCCTACGAGGGAGGGGGGTGGAGGGAGGGTAGATAGAGTTGTGGGTGCTTTGGGTGGGGGCTTTGGCATTGTGTGTTGTGGGTGGGTCATATTTAATCTCTTTTGTCAACAGGATGGTTGTTTATAGCAGTTATATGTATTATTTGTTACAGAGGCAGTGGTATAGTGTCCTATAGTATCATATAGTATTGTATAGCATAGCATAGCATAGCATAGCATAGTATAGTATAGTATATAGTATTGTATAGTATAGCATTGTACAGTACAGTATTTTTGGTTTTATACAGTTATAACAGTAGTATAGTAGTTTTCCAAGATTGTTGGAGGCTCACACACTCTTTTACAGTTACATTTAGTTCGTACTGTGTAGTTCTTTGAAGGGCTGGACAATATGGACAAAATTAATATCATGATAATCATAAGAAATTATTTCAATATTTATATATAACAATATATACAAACATATGCAAAATCTAATGTTAAATAATCAAATTGATGTTCAAATTGTTTCAGATCTCATTTTGTGAGAGATTTCAAACAGTATTTGCTTTTTATCATTAGACAACACAATTGTGTATCATAATAACTCAACTGTATTTCTTCACGATACGATTCTATTGAAAGACAATCAGCGATAATATTGAATTATTGCCCAGCCCCACTTTTTTTTTGTACACATACTAAATTTTATAGCATTAGCTGCAGATTAGTCACAAATGTAATGGATCATACATCATGTTCTACCTTCCTGTAGGCACTGTTTAGATCCTCATAGGGGTTTACACCTGTTTTAACTGACTGAACGAAGAGAAACCATGCCTTTCTCATAGGAGAACTGGTAGCATGTCAGGCCATGAAATAGAGCAGCGCTGAGCCATACTGTTGGAGGCGGGAGGAGTGCATGCTGTCAATGTTACTCAGACTACTACTGTACTACCCCGTAGGAGTGTATGACCTGTGTGCCACGCTCTGGAAGAGCAGCCGGCCTGCTTGCTGCCGTCAAACGTTTGCTGCCACTGGCAAATGTCAAGAGCTGGAATAACGACCTCCATCACTAATACACATTGTGTTCCCAAAGAAGAGAGAGAGAGAGTGTGTGTGTGTGTGTGTGTGTGTGTGTGTGTGTGTGTGTGTGGGTGGGTATGCATGCACGTATACGTATGTGTGTGCACAGATTGTTAGAGTGAGTGCGGGGGGCAGTGCAGGCCTGGTTGGCAGGGTTACAGCTGTCCTCCTGCCTCTCTCCCACAGGAAAAGGAGATGGAGAAACAGAGGCTTCTGTACCAGCAGTCCCGTCTGCACAACCGAGGGGCTGCAGAGATGGTGCTGCAGATGATCAGCGCCTGCAAAGGTAGCCACAGTGTCCCTGAGACACACACACACACACGTATACACAGTGCTCGCTCATCCCCCAATCCTTGTGCACTAGGCCAGTGGTTCTCAACCTTTTTGGCCCATGACCCCTTAAAACAAAGGTAATGCCCACTCACGACCCCTGTCACAGGCTGCATATGCAGAGTGCTGAATAGTTCAACCAAAGACTGATTTTCCCAAGTTTAATTATATCATTATCTGAGGAGGCCTAGAGGCTTAAAACTATTCAGCATTTCACAAGAAAAAAGCAAAAATTAGAGAAAAATCTGAAAAATAAACATGATAATAAATTTGTATAGTAGAAATCCTATCCTATAAATGATCTTGAGAGCCCCCAAGAACTGCCGCTCGACCCCCTGAGGGGTCCCGTCCCCTAGGTTGAGAACCACTGCAATAGACAACAAAAAGGATTACACATTGTTAACGTGTCTCCTTGTTTCAGGCGAACCCGGAGCCATGGTTTCTTCCACACTCAAACTGGGAATCTCCATCCTCAATGGAGGCAACAGTGATGTACAGCAGGTGAATGAAGCGTAATAGTGTTTTACATAGCTTTAGAAATAAATATAATTTGACAGTTGTTAATTTTAAAATTAATGCACTAACCACAATTTTCCACTTGTACCAGTACTAGAACTAGATTGCCTCGTAGCTGTGTTAAAATCACTGTAAAACTCTCATGTCTTATTGCTAAAGTATTTATCTTCAAGCCTTTCATTCAGATGCACAGCAGGTGAAGGGAGCCATTGAGCCTTTTGTTTATCTCTTTCCAAATATCCTTTCTATTTGGTTACAATCTGCTCTCTGTATGAATCATCTTTTGTTTTAGCCACATACTCTGTTTATATTCTCTTCCTTTCAATCTAACAGCAATACTATTCACCCTCTTAATTTCTTAAGCGTATTGCTGTTGTGAAGAAAATGTTTGTTATTTTCTTCCTGTCTGTGTGCAGAGAATGCTGGACTATCTGAAGGATAAAAAGGATGTGGGATTCTTCCTTAGCGTTCAGGCTCTGATGCAGACCTGCAGGTGGGTTCACTCACTGTCACATCAGATTCCCCATAACAGTTATCCATCAATCAGGCAAAATCAGTGTAGTCATTATTTAATACTGTCCAATCAAGCAATGTGATTGTGCTTCAGTGTGCTGAGTAGGGTAACACTTTACTTTGCTATGCCCTTATTGCAGTTTACAGTATTAGCCTTTGTATGTTAAAGTATGTAAGAGCACAATAATACTTTATATACCCATTTGCAAAGGTTAATACACAGGTTATTACACTAGGCATTGTAAAGTTTCACCCTGTATATTCAGGAATTGACTATGATGGGCTGTTAGACAGACAGCAGTAAAAGTAAATTATTTTTCCAACTATTTTATCTTTTTTGTATGTGCCTGTTTTATTCATCTGTCACCGTGTGTTGAATTCATGTCTGACATTTTTGTTGTTTACTTCGTTGGTTTGTGTTTGTTAAGGTTTATAAAACACTGTTTTGAAAACGGCTATGTAAGTAATTAATATATTATTAATATTAAATTGACTGTTTATTTGATATTGACAGCGTTTTGGACCTGAATGCATTTGAGAGACAGAACAAGGCCGAGGGGCTTGGGATGGTTTCAGAGGAGGGCACTAGTGAGTACACTCTATAACGCCCCACTGTCACACACACACTCCAACCTGGACCACTCCATTTACACACACGCACACACACAGACACACACAAACACACACACACAAGTTTCTACATCTTTGTTCTTTTCAGTGTGTTACAAAGTATACTATCAGTAAAGGTTGTAGTACTTTGTTTTGCATTGGTTTATGATTCAGTCTGTCATTTGTGTCTAGTTCAGTGTTTATTCTGAAATAACCACTGTTTGTGTGTGTATCTGAGTGTGCCTTGCTATGGATGCCTGCGTACAGGTGTGTGTATCTGTGAGTGTGTACTGTACAAACAGAATGACAGTGTGTTAGATGAATCATAGCATTTTGACTGTTGATGTATGAAACTGTTTATCATCCTCTGACAACCTCGGGATCTCAGGACTCACTGCGTCTCTCTTTGTCTTTCTCTCCCCTACGCCACATTCACTATGCCCATTTCACCCCTTTACCCCTCATGCCCCTGTCTTCCCCACCCACCATTTTGCTGCTCTCACGGTTCTCAGATATGAAGCTAGAACGTGGTAAATAAAACCTGGCTCTCATATATTCTCTATTATTTTCTCTCTCTCTCTCCTTTCTGTCCTCTCTTTCTCTTGTAGCTATTCACCTGACTAGTCTTTTCCTTGCTGTGTAGTTAATATGCATTTCATTTCGCACTCAAGGACTCAGTGAAATCAAGCTTTACAATCACTTGCTTGGTTAAATTGTGAAGGTAAATTTGTACTGTTATAGGTGTTGTCGTAGTTGTACTCATCTCTGTCCTTTTGCTTTTCAAGTGATTGTAAAGTGGCATTTTTCTCCTTGAGTGTTTTACCACAGATCTACTGTAACTCCAACACTCTCAGTCCGGTGGCTGATCAAAGGGAAGGAACGGCAGTAACCTCGTTCTTCCTCTCCCGATCAGCTCTCTCAAGTAGATCACTGTAGAACTGTACTGACCTTGTGTCCTAGAAACTCTGAAATGAATTGCAGTAGGGACTCTCCAAACCCGGTCTGTCGCTGATACAAATCATTCGACATGATTTGATCCAACACCCTTACATGGTAATAAGCCATGGCTCCCAGACCATCTGTGTAACACCACCACATATACATCCCCACATTCCCTCAAATCTCCCATAACTTCTCATCATTTTATCCCCCTTTACCAATACAGTGCCAAAGGATGTTCTCTGGAAAATCAGGTCATCAACATCGGTTATTACAATGGCCTCATTCCATCATTAACCTTTGAAAACTGAAAATGATTGTTTGTACACAACCATACTCTGTAAGCACTGAAACTCTTCCTAATACACAATGTACTTAAAAGCGTGTAACAACACAATTTTAGTGCAAATTGTACAAACATAATGCACTAAAATAGGTGCTTCAAAATGGATAAATGCTATAAATTTGCTAACATTGCTATTGTTTTTTATTACTGAAATTATGTTATGTTGTGTCTCATTGAGAGTTCAGGTGAGAGTTTATAATATAATGTATGAGGTGATATTTACCAGCAGAAAATAAATTGGAAATAAAGTGTTTCCACAGTTAACCTAGTATGCTATTGTCACACAATTTTGGCTAGTAGCCACATGGTTAACTAAAATTATTCATGGCTACATTTTGTAAGCACTTATTTTTGTACAGCACACTTATACACTTACACAAAAAACACACTTACATTGTGTTTTTACACCTCTGCAAATACATTAACACCCCTGTAAGTGCATTATGTATTAGGGAGATTATCAAGTATCTACATAGTATTATCGTGTACTTACAATACTCCTCCACAGGTTAATACACAGGTTAATAAATTGGAATAAGGCCACTGCAAAGTAACGTGTTACCAATCAGGTTTATATGGTTTGTAAAACCTTTCTAATCACTGCTGAATGGTTATGAATACAAAGACAAAGCCACCTCGTCACAGAAATAGATGTGTCTGTGTTTAATCTACAATAATAGACTTTTATTTGACAGAGAGCATCTTGTGGTGGTATTTAAACCTCATAATCATTATATAGTTACTATATAGTGTTAAAGCCAATTTTAACAATGCACATACATGTTAAGTGTAAGCTGTTAACATGTATATTAAACATACAAACATCCAGGCTAAGTTTTTGGGATTGAACTCATGCAAAACTAACCCTTAAACTTTTGTTTCGATAATATGTATCTAATGTGTCTTTATTGCCTGTTTTTGTACTAATAATGACCTCCAGGTTTCACCAACTCCTACTAACCCTAATAGCAGTTAACTGATCATAACATTATTGTGTCAGTACTAAAGCACTCTACTAACTTTTGCTTTTAACTGCCGTTGGCAGCAATCCAACAGGTTGGTTTACATTCATTGAGATGTTGACCAATTATTTCTTTTGGATTGAACGTTCTGTTGTTTCCATCTCATCATGTGAGAAACCATGGATCCTCTAAAATCATTAAAAGCACTGTTGACCCTTCCTCTTCCTCACTTTGCTACTATGAAGCCCCCAATCCTGGACCCACACTGTGGCTGTGCCGCCTGCTGAGAAAGACTTAGATGTATAGACTTAGGCTTCTTCATCACTACTTTTTGTAGCCATTCTACTGTAGCTTTTTCCTGCCATATTGGTGGTATTTGTAGTGTGCAAGTCGTAATGCTTTGTTTCATTCAGTTGGAAGTTGGAAATTCACAGTTAGGTCGAAATTACAACCTCTGTGCCTTCTAATGGTCCAGCTTGGAAAAACCACGGAGGAAACATGGACACCAGCGAGATTTTCTTTGCCCAACATAAAATACTGTCTACCATTTAATAGCTAATGTTATATCAATGATATTTGGCTAGCTAGTTAGCATAGAATGTTTACAACTGAATGGGTAATTTAATACAATGCAATACACAATGCTCAAAATCTAACTTAAGTGCATTCTGAGGATTGTAGACCTGATGAAAGTAATGATGTGTCACATTTACAATGTATTCCACGTTGCTGTCATGACATCAGATAACAGCATTTAGGAAAACTCGGGGTTGAGAAAACTTGCCCAAGTTTCCTACTTGGAATTTCGACTTGAAGGGCCATCACACTTTTCCTATCAGGAAGTCAGAATTTCCGACTTTTCGATATCTCTGGAATGCAGCATAAGTACCTGTGGTCAATTCTGCCAATCAGAGGTAATATAACACCACCATCAAGCTTGTATTCAGCTCCACCAATCAGATGTAATGTAACACGAGCGTTAAGTATTGTATTCACATAAAAGTCAGTCCTGCCTCAGCTGGCTTGGTCCAAGATGGCGCACGCCAGCAAGAACTAGTAACTTTGTGTTTGTTATATTATAGCAAGATATTTAAAAATCACTGTGGGTGAAAAGTACCAAAACCTACTCAAGTAGTGCTGTTACTTTGCAGAAATTTGACTTAAGCAGAAGCAAAAAGTAAAACTGAGTTACTTTATGATCTTTCCCATGCAATGTAAAAAGGACAAAAGGGTAGATAGTTCGACTACTGTATGTTGAGCATTCAAAAAATAAGATTGTGAAATATGTCATTATTTGATCTGAGATTGAAAACAACTGAAAATGCCCATCCCCTTTATTCACATAACTCAGCTACTACATTGATGTTTCTTTTGCTGGATTAGTTATCCAACTAGCTAGCAAGGCTGGCAAACTAACTAGACAACAAGCAGGTAAATGCAAACCAGCTAGATGGATGGCTTTTTGCCTAATTTTAATTAATTAACATACTATCATGGTTAAATTTGAGCATTTCATGTTGCAGTTAATTAACTATGGCCAGTTTCTGCTGCAATGCTTATGGAGAGCTGACAAAATTTGTATTTCGTATTAAATTTGGTTCAAAGACACGCCCCCGTCCTGGTTCCCCTGGTAACGCCTTGCACACTGCTTGCTTTAAATGTGCTTTAAATGTGACCAGAGTGATTCCGTCTCTCCGTCTTGTGTCCCTGTCCTCTCCCCCCTCCCTCCACCCCCCTTTACCTCTCAACACCCACACTCATACTGGAGTTTGCGGAGTTCAGTAGATCTGTCCTGCATGACTGTGTGCCTTTGAGACAGTAAAACATAACGAAACAAAAGCTCTGTCTCTGTATTTCTCTGTGTCTTCCTCCATATGTCTCTGTTTGCCATAAACAAGTGTGTCGTGACTGTTTCCTCATCCCAAATGTAGTCATGTATGTTATTCCCTGTTTTCAGTCTGTTCATTTATCTGTGTATTCATATCCATGTCATTGTGATACTATCCCTGTTTAACCTATTGTTAATTTCAGTCTTGTTAAATAGACTTTGTCTGTAGTCTGCTCTCTCTCTCAGTGAGTGGAGAGCTAGACACAGGTACTGTTTGGGGGAGGGAGCAGGAGAAAGCCACAGGCGGAGTCTGCCTCCCTTTCCTACTGTCAGACAAACCGACGGGCACCCAGAGGTCTTTGTGGTTTTTACTAACATATGCTAATGAGGGCAGGGAGTGGTATGAGGTGATGGTACTGACAATTTTACTATTTTTTGTGGTGCGCACATGTGTGTACGCACATACACACGGTAACAAACACAAACTTACACAGCATACGTACAAACACTAACCATTTTACCTTGACATCAACACATATGTACTAGTTTATTTTTCTATTCATTAAAGGAAAATACTAGTGTCGTTGAGTTTTTTGATCATCTTAATCATGTCTCTGCTACATAAGTATTCTATTGTACTATATACAGCATTGCACCATGTGTAGATATGTAATTTAAAGTCGGATTACCTTCCAGCTACCAGATATCATTGTTGGTTCGAAGCTCAATACGAAATTGCAAACTGAATAGAGTCTAGAGCAAGTTTCCTTGTTCCTTTTCAGCAATAAGTTCCCAATAAATGCCCTCTGTAGGAACAATATGTGATGATTTGCGCTAGAATTGATAGGTATTCATGTTTGTTTTTACATATTCTTTATTAACCAAAAACTGCACAGGTTGTCACAAGGTAATGTGACTGAGAATCACATAACCTTTCATTAAATGGACAGTATTTGGAATTATGACAGCTAAGTGATACAATGGAAAATTGAAAAATTTGAAAATGTAATATAGAGGCGAGATGAAGGAATTTTGCCAAAACATAAAACACACTGGTATTTTCCCTTAACACACCTAATCCCTCATTTCAAATTATGTTTACCCCTCTGTATTCTAATACGAATAAAATCAAAATCAAAATCACACACTCCTCACTACCTCTCAATACACATAACATACAACACAACACCAGACGCTGTTGAAACGTTCTTCTCCACACATTAACTTCCACTTCTGTGTCCCTCTGCTCTGCCCAGATGAGAAAGTGATGGCGGACGATGAATTTACTTGCGACCTCTTCCGCTTCCTGCAGCTACTTTGTGAGGGCCACAATAACGGTGAGTCAGTGAGGAGCAGACTGGTCTCCTAACAACGTGGCAGTGTACACGTGTTGTTGCTTAAGCCACAGATCTTGTAGATTCACACCATGAAGAAAAAACAAGTCTCATTCACCACTACACAGGACCTGATGTGACGATCTGTTGTGCTATTTAGGTTTATCGCCTAGAAACTTAACTTGGATGTTATAAACTTGGAATGTAATCAGGGTTATCAAATGGGAAAAATTAAATTGAGCAAACTGTTTTTCTTTGTTGGGAACTGTGAACACCTTTTTAAATGTTTTTTTTCATTGTATGTTTTCAGATTTCCAGAACTACCTGAGAACTCAGACAGGCAGCACCACTACCATCAATGTCATCATCTGTACTGTGGACTACCTGCTGCGACTACAGGTGACTCTGACATATGCACTAGTTTCTTTCTGTCTATATTGGATTGCGCAGGTCATGGTCATTTATGCTCTGATTAACGTGTTGTAGACCGAAAGCTTGGCCTAATAATAATTTTAATTAATTAATTCAAAATCAAATCAAATTGAACTAAATTGAATACTTAATTGATCCTGTTAGAGAAATTATTTTTGCCACCAGCAAACATGAAAAACACAATGCCATGCACAACACAGACAAAAGCCAGGAGGAAGACAGACAGTAAGAAATCAGTCCAGAATGAGAAAAAGTGCAGGAATTGAATCATTGTGCTATCTAATTGTAAATGGTAGAAATTATTTCCTAAAGGATTTAGTGGAGCATGTAGGCATGACAAGGTGATTAAAGAAAACACTTCTACAGTCCCTGAATACACTTGATAGGAGGTCCGTATCGTCCATAGTGTGTGCTTTCCTCTTTTATCATCCTTTCTGTCACAATCTGAGTATGATGTAACACCGATAATGGAGCCAGCTTATATGAGTGAGTCCTCTCCTTAGCCTCTGTCCTGTAATGTCATCCTCGACGCAGCAGTAACTTACTGTCTATATGCAGTAGTAGTTACTTTCTATCTATATGCAGTAGTTTTTGCAGTAGTTCTTCTGTCTTCTCCTCTGCCTCTGTCCTCTTATCTCATCCTGTCTTCTTCTCCCGTCTGCAGGAGTCCATCAGTGACTTCTACTGGTACTACTCAGGGAAAGACATCATTGATGAGCCCGGTAAGAGGAATTTCTCCAAAGCGATGACTGTGGCCAAACAGGTCTTCAACAGCTTGACTGAGTACATCCAGGTAAGGAGGCTGTGTTTGGGTAGATTAACGGTAGAATTGTGTAGGATTGGACCTCCTATTTGTGTATTTGTTTTTTCTCTTTAAAAGACAGTACCTGGAGTTTTTGGTCATTTCTTGCATTCCTTTACTGTTTTACATCACACTTAATTTAATCAAGCTTTATTTTCCATTTAACTTAACGGATGAAAGTGTTTTGCTTTGGTTTGTCTTGTTGGCTTGAATGGGTTGTGATTGACAGAAGGCGGGTCCTAATGTAACCGCAGAAAAGCTATTGGTAGAAAAGATTTATTTTGACCAGGAAAGCGCAGAAATCAGCGCGGAAACAGTATCTTGCCTCTTCTTATTTATAAGCAGAGACTAGATTCCCAAATGTGCTCATTAATATGAACCGGTGAATGGAACTTCTTCAAAAAGTTTATAGGGTGATATTAGCAAAAAATTGAATCACGCTGGAATTGTCCTTTAAAGCTGCACTAGGCAACTTCGCACTTTGGCGGCCTCAAGCGGCAGCAAGAGACGTGTGTTTGAATGTTACCCAGAACAGTGCAGTCATGTACCGTGACGTCAGTAAACTACGCAGTCCTTCACTTATTCTTGCTAGTGGTTGGTAGGGAAAGAGATGGACCAAGTTCTAGATTTCACTCGATGTCACTTTCTGTGTGCCAAGTAGACTTTCTGCCAGTGACCATGTACCAAGACCAGAATTTCATTTCAGCTGATAAGATGGGAGGATTTTGACATAAATATTTTGCCTAGTGCAGATTTAAAGAGTTTTTTAATCACACGATTCATCCTCTTCCTTCTCTCTCTCTCTCTCTCTCTCCCCCCCCTCTCTCTCTCTCTCTCTCTCCCTCCCTCTCTCCCTCTCTCTCTCTCTCTCTCTCTCCCTCTCTCCCTCTCTCAGGGTCCCTGTACTGGTAACCAGCAGTCTCTGGCCCACAGCAGGTTGTGGGATGCTGTTGTCGGCTTCCTGCACGTCTTTGCTCACATGATGATGAAGCTGGCTCAGGTAAGAAATGTCCAAAATAAATACATTCATTTTTAACACATTTTGCACAGCACTACGTGGGTAAATAATGTATATAACCAAGAAAATACTGTAGATTGCCTATGTTTAATGATTTAATAATATAAAATAAAATAGTTTGTTATATTACATTTGTCCAAGAGAATTAAACCTGAAAACAAAAGAAAAGCCATTTTGAAATAAAATGAGCCAATGTTATTTTGTTTGCGGTGTACCTTTTATTTATTTAGTTTATTTTTGATGATGACGGTTAGCATGCAAGTATCTAAATGTCCACTTTGAGTACACTAATTCTGTGAACTGTCTTTCTCGTGGTTCCTGCAGAGTAAAGTATGTATTTATTTGATTATTCTTTTATTTAATGAAGTCTTAACTTGCTTTTTTTCCTCTACACTTTCCTGTGTGGTCTTTTCTTTGTCAGCTTGTTTCTGCCTCTTTACTGAGCCGTAAATTATTTTAGGTGAGAGAGAGAGAGAGATTATTCAGGGGATAAGGCCAAGATGCAGAATGTCCAAATTAGACAGAGCATTAAGCATTTAAATTTATGGTAATTACACAGTAGAAGGTGGTCACTTGAGGAGCTTCTTAGTGCAGTTGGCTAAAGCATATACAGTCCTGTCTCTCTCTCTACTTCATAGTATTGAATAAATAAAAAATGGCCATGATAATATCACAAAAAGCTCATTACTTTACAATACACATGGTATTTTATTGAATAAATATCCACACGCTGTTTCCATGCCAGTAAAAACAGGTAAGTACTGGCTTAAATGAGGTAAAGTCAGGTCAAGTTTATTTGTATAGCCCTGATCAAAAGGCTTCACAACTCTTCTCAACACATTATGATAATATGATAATTTGATAATTAAAAAATTAGATAGTAGTATTGACAGGTGATATTTACATTTGGTGATATTTAGTTGAGTCAGAGTTGGAAAGTAAGCCATGAATTGTGTAGTTTCACTAAAAGATGTGAATGGGACCGGCATTAGTGTTGGTTTTATTTTTTTTAATGTTGTATTACTTTCAGTTGGTCAGATTAAATTTGACCCACATGCATGTTGACTTTTATATTAATACAGAACAGGATTAATACAACACAATGTCCCTAAACATTTAATTTCCTGGTGTCCTTTTTGTTTTATCATTTATAGTTTCGGAACATTCATTAGCTAAAAGTTATTAGTTAAAAGTCTTTGAAAGTATTACATTTGGCTTTCTGAAACCTGTAAAGCCCTGGTCACCTCTTCAGCCTCCACTATGTCCTAAAATAAACTTGTTTCAAGTGATGCAATTAGTTAACGACATGGATGTGAGTTTAGATGGCAGAAACAATCTGATGAAACCTGTCACTCTTCTCTTTCTCTTACTTCCCCACTTAACTGTTCTGATGTTTCACTTTCTCTCATTTTACACATCTCTAATTCTGTATAATGAATCCACTTCACCTAATTGAAGAATCTGTTCATTCCGTACTGACTAGAGCTTTCAGTTTGACATGCTTTAGACAATAATGCGTGTCTGGTTTGTGTGAATAATGCATCTGCAATCTGTCTTGTTTGACCTAACAGGGAGCTGCAGTGTGTCTGCCTCAATCTAATCTTGTGTGACAGTGTGATTGCTTACCTGATGCTTCTGATAACAATGCATTTTTGTATTTCTATAACTTGAATATCTCTCTGAGTTTAGAGTCGTAGGCATAGAGCAAAAATAGAACAGGATAAAGGAGATATTGCGGAAGAAGTTGTAGTTTAGTGTTTAAGGTTTTTGTATTTAGGTTTTCAGAAATTTAGCTACAAAATCATTTGAATATTGGACTGTAAATATGCTATGTAGATGTCATTTCTTGTGTTTTAAATTAGGCAGTAAAGCTAAACGTGTTTCTTTATCAAAATCTGATTTCCCAAAGCAACACTATACAGAAAATAGCATAGATGTTGGCCTGATGAGGAGTCTAGAGTAGAACTGCTGCTGTCAAAGTTTCACAGAACTAAAAGCTCAAGACCAAATGTATTTACATAAACTTTGAGAGATAGTATGTAGGCCTAGACGAATACAAAAATGAAGTAAAAATGTTGATGGGTAACATTTTTATTCTCATGTGTAACCCCCGTTAGATGCACCCCGATCCCGGACAACGAAATGGCGTAAGAATCTGTGTCTCTTCACTGATGCCATCTCATCCACAGGCCCCTCATGCTTCTTTAAATAACTCACGCTTCATCTCATTCTCCGCTTCCCCGCTTAACGCCTGCAACCTCTTTATTTTCCCCTTCATTTATTTATTCTCTCTGCGGCAATTAATGTTTTTTGTTCCTTTGCCTCTCCTGGAACACATCGTTTTTTTTCCTTGTTGGTTTTCTTTAAACAAGCCATCGAGTCAGTTATATTTGTCTATGAAAAGACTCCATTCTGATCATTGCTTATTCAGAGAAGAGACATCAAGTTACTGAAATGCCTGAAGAGTTAGTGATAGTTAAGCTGCGTTTTGAAAGTTTGTACCCCATTCTTAAAGGGGAACAAACTGTAAACACCAAATGGCGAGTTTAAAGAAATTTTTAAGCCACGCTTTATAGATTTGTTGTGGAAATAGAAATACATATCTCATGATTTACTGTCATTTAGACTCGCTGCGTTCCTTTAGATTCTGACGAGGCCCCCATGTGAAAGGCAAACATTATTGGTCCTCTAGTTCTTCCCAATTGAAGAGATTTTTTCCCTGTTGCTCCCTAAAGCCTCTTAACCTTCTGCTTAGCGTCTGCTCATTTAGCTCTTGGTGTCTTTGCGCCTGCTTTATTGTACTTGTTTTATTGTTATTTATTGTTTCCGTTGTAGAGGCATTGAAAGGCGCCATTGGTGATTTGACTGCCGTTTGATGCTTGCCTGTCCCGTCCCCCTTTTCCTTTAGATCTCCACCAGCTTGACAACCACCGTAAACAGCCTAGAATTACTTGTGTCTCTTGTTATCTGCTGGTGCAGGTCTTCAGGAGTGCTATGATCAGCATCTGCAAACATGTTTATGTATTCCTTGCTCCCATGCTGCAGCCACTTTTTCAGGCAAAGGGGAAAGAAAGGCTGTGCTGTTTAACATTTCCCTCCTCTCTATCATTCCTGCCTTACTGTGTCTTTCCAGTGTCTGTCTGGCTGTCATCACATTCAGTGACAATTGTATGTAAGGTATTTGTGATGAAATGTTAAAAAAATATATGTATTTTTTATTTAAAAATGCAAACCCAGGATCATTTCTGGAGTAGAACACACTCTGAGGTAGTGTCTCTCACACTGTTTTATCTTTTACAATGTTTAGTTTTGTAATTAACTTTCACAGCAGAAGCCTACCAGAAAGGAGCATACATATCCTCTCAAATTAAAAATGTGATTTTATTATATCATTACAATGAGATTTTTTTAAGTCGGTGTCTGCCTGTGTTAAGAATATTGTTTTCTCTACTGTACGTGTGTTTTCCTTGTGTGCGTTTGGACTTTGTGTTGCAGGACTCCAGTCAAATTGGGCTGTTGAAGGAGCTGTTGGACCTGCAGAAAGACATGGTGGTGATGCTGCTCTCTCTGCTTGAGGGTAAGATTAACATCTCAACCTAATATTATCCTTTCCTATCTATCGCATACTTTCTAGATTTTCTTCATCTCCTCTCACCTCTCACTGCTCTTAGGCAACATTGTGAACGGCACCATTGCCCGCCAGATGGTGGACATGCTGGTGGAGTCCTCCAGCAACGTGGAGATGATCCTCAAGTTCTTTGACATGTTCCTCAAGCTCAAGGACATAGTGGCGTCCGATGCCTTCCGTGACTATGTGACTGACCCCCGTGGGCTAATCTCCAAGAAGGACTTTTCCAAGGCCATGGACAGCCAGAAGCAGTACTCTCCCTCAGAGATCCAGTTCCTCCTGTCCTGCTCAGAGGCCGATGAAAATGAGATGATCAACTTTGAGGAGTTTGCTGACCGTTTCCAGGAGCCGGCCAAGGACATTGGTTTCAACATTGCCGTTCTGCTGACCAACCTGTCGGAGCACGTTCCCCATGACACGCGCCTCCAGAACTTCCTGGAGCAGGCCGAGAGCGTGCTCAACTACTTCCGCCCCTTCCTGGGCCGCATCGAGATCATGGGCGCCAGCAGGAAGATTGAGCGTATTTACTTTGAGATCAGCGAGGCAAACCGCAACCAGTGGGAGATGCCGCAAGTCAGAGAGTCCAAGCGGCAGTTCATCTTTGATGTGGTCAATGAGGGTGGAGAGAGCGAGAAGATGGAGCTCTTTGTCAACTTCTGCGAGGACACCATCTTTGAGATGAACATCGCCGCATCGATCTCTGAGCCAGAGGGAGAGGGTGTAGAAGAGGAAGATGACGAGGAGGAGGAGGAAGGCGGAGGAGATGAGGGAGACTCCGGAGAAGGAGATGAAGGCAACGGAGAGGAGAAATCTACGGAGTCCACCTCAGCCTTCGCCGACTTCCTGAAGAGCGTGGTCGACTTCTTTAACATGTTCACCTTCCGTAATCTGCGGCGTCGCTATCGCAAGTTACGGAAGATGACGGTGAAGGAGATGGTGGTTGGACTGGCGACCTTTATCTACACCGTTCTGATGGGTATCCTGATCTTTGTCTATAGTATATGTAAGGGCTTCTTCACGCTCATTTGGAAGGCGCTGTTCGGCGGAGGCTTAGTGGAGGGGGCCAAGAAGATGACGGTGACTGAGATCCTTGCCAGTATGCCGGACCCGACGCAGGACGAGGTTCACGGGGACCTTCCTCCTGAACCGGGGGCCAGAGAGGTACAAGACGCGGACGGGACGACAGACCACATGGACGCAGGAGGAGGAGAGGAGCAGGAGGAGGATGGGGAGGATAGGGAAGGTGGACGCCTGCCTGGTTTCGATACTCCTGGTGGACTTGGAGACTTTGGTGAGACGACTCCTGAGGAGCCTCCGACTCCAGAGGGCACTCCGCTGCTGAAGAGGAAACTGGTGAGATGGTCTTTCTGATAGATATATACAGTATGTTGCTTGTTTGTGTGATGTGTGCATTTAACTGCTACCATTGGAACAGTTGGAAGCAGCAGTGGGAGGACCGGAAGAGGAAGGACAGCCTGAACACGAGGAAGAGCCTCCTCAAGAGACCGAGAAAGCAGAGTAAGTTTTCTACCTGTTGGTGATATACGGCAAAACTAAGCAGGTTCTCTCTCTCTGTGATATATAAGATAAGACAAGATGAAATTTGATCCCTGTAGGGAAATTGCAGCAGCAAAGGATAGGATATAGAGTAGATTTCAATACAACTAATAAAACGTATTTAAGATAAAATAACAAATAGAACATACTGAAGATAGAGATACAGTGTCTTTGTCATGCTAAAAAAAATAGCGCTATGTTCACTACTGACAGATTTACAGGTTTACATATGTTTACAGCATATGTGCAAGTGTACATCATCATCTGTTAACATTATCAAATTTGCAGATGGAAGAATATGTGTACACTAACGTGTCCAGACAAGCAAATGTGCATTGTTAGCTATTCACATCAAATCAGGTGTTAAAACAGTGGCGGTTCTGTCTCTCTTGGTGATCTACGTTAAAACCTACAAAGTTATTTTGCTTTTGGTAATACATGTTAAAAGCAACCTCACCTAAGTTTCCCTCTGTCTCTCCCCCGTCTCTCCTCCAGCACCGAGAATGGCGAGAAGACAGAGAAGGTGGAGCCTGAACCCGAGGTAAAAGAGGAAGAGCCTGAGCCGGTAGAGGAGGAGAAAGTGAAGACCAAGGCTAAGAAGGAGAAGAAAACTGCCGAGGAAGGCTTTGAGCTGTGGAATGAGCTGGAGATTCAGAGGATTAAATTCATGGTAAGTGATTCCCTCCTTTATAATAACTAGAATTTATAACCTCCTCTCCTCCTCTCCTCTCCTAATCTCCTCTCCTTGTCTCCTCTCCTCTCCTCTCCTCTCCTCTCCTTGTCTCCTCTCCTCTCTCCTCTCCTCTCCTCTCCCCTCTCCTCTCCTCTCTTCCTCTCCTCTCCTTTCCTCTCCTCTCCTCCTCTCCTCCTCCTCTCCTTGTCTCCTCTCCTCCTCTCCTCTCCTCTCCTCTCCTTGTCTCCTCTCCTCCTCTCCTCTCCTCTCCTCTCCTTGTCTCCTCTCCTCTCTCCTCCTCTCCTCTCCCCTCTCCTCTCCTCTCCTCTCCTTGTCTCCTCTCCTCCTCTCTCCCCTCTCCTCTCCTCTCCTCTCCTCTCCTTGTCTCCTCTCCTCTCCTCTCTCCTCCTCTCCTCTCCCCTCTCCTCTCCTCTCCTCTCCTTGTCTCCTCTCTCCTCCTCTCCTCTCCCCTCTCCTCTCCTCTCTTCCTCTCCTCTCCTTTCCTCTCCTCTCCTCCTCTCCTCCTCTCCTCTCCTTGTCTCCTCCTCTCCTCTCCTCTCCTCTCCTTGTCTCCTCTCCTCCTCTCCTCTCCTTGTCTCCTCTCCTCTCTCCTCCTCTCCTCTCCCCTCTCCTCTCCTCTCCTCTCCTCTCCTTGTCTCCTCTCCTCTCCTTGTCTCCTCTCCTCTCTCCTCCTCTCCTCTCCCCTCTCCTCTCCTCTCCTCTCCTTGTCTCCTCTCCTCCTCTCCTCTCCTCTCCTTGTCTCCTCTCCTCCTCTCCTCTCCTCTCCTCTCTTTGTCTCCTCTCCTCTCTCCTCCTCTCCTCTCCCCTCTCCTCTCCTTGTCTCCTCTCCCCTCTCCTCTCCTCTCCTCTCCTCTCCTTGTCTCCTCTCCTCCTCTCCTCTCCCCTCTCCTCTCCTCTCCTCTCCTCTCCTCTCCTTGTCTCCTCTCCTCTCTCCTCCTCTCCTCTCCTCTCTCCTCTCCTCTCCTCCTTGTCTCCTCTTCTTCTCTCTCCTCTCCTCTCCTGTCCTTGTCTCCTCCTCTCCTCTCCTCTCCTCTCCTCCATGGTGGGACACACAAACACACAAACCGCTCTCCAATTATAGTAGTGGGATATTCTGTTACAGAATACATTTGAATTCATGTTGTTAATTGCTATTCGCACTGTAAGAGAAATAGATGATTGGAAATTAGTAAAAGCATCATGATCAGCCAGTCTGGTTTGGGACGCTTTATTTTACAATGGCCTTATTCCAGTGTGCTTTCTATGGAAAAGCATGCCAAGCATCTAATAATACTGAGTAAGTACCTAATGAATACCTCCTTCATACATAATGTGCTTACAAGGGTGTAACAACACGATGTAAGCACAAATACTAACACAGTTTTATTGCTTACACTTTTCCATGTGTTAATACACTGGAATAAGACAATAAAATGTTACCTGTATGTTTTGGTGAGATTATTGAGGTCTTGCCCTCTTCTTTATTCCCTCTCAGAACTACTTGTCTCGTAACTTCTACAACCTGCGTTTCCTGGCCCTGTTCATCGCCTTCGCTCTCAATTTCATCCTGCTCTTCTACAAGGTCTGTTCTAGATAAAGTGCTGTTTTATGTTTCTTTAGGTTTCTGTGTTTCCCTACAGCTCAACACTATTCTCACCTAGTATATATGCAATATATTCCAAAAGAACATATACACCATTTGGAAAAAGTGGCACTGATAAAATGATTGTTGGCATGTAAGTGAAAAAGATCTTCTGCACACTTGGATCCATGCAGGTTTATTACAGTTTTGAATTTTTCATTAGTTTTAATTTTTATATCGTTTTTAATTTTATTTCAATTTCAGTTTAGTTTTAATTTGTTTTTATTTAGTTTCAGTTCTAGTTTTTTGTATTTTTGGTAGCGATGGTATTGATAAAGTATAATGATAAAAGTTCAGAACAAGTATTTTGTACATAATTGCAACAGGTATTGTGTAATGCAACAATCATAAATTATTTTTTAAATGTATTTACATACATTTTTCAAAGCATCTTCAACTAACTTAAAGACTACTTGGTTTTATGCTGCACAAATGAAAGGCACTAGCAGACTCAACAGCAATATGAATTCAGACAAGTAAACTATTCAACATGAACAATTCATTCTCTTTTTTACCCTGCACATAAACACAAAGGTGAAGAATAAAAGCATTTCACAGGTATTTTTATTTTATTTCAGTTTATTTCAGTTTACAACAATGTTTTTTAACACCTAAGTTTCATCTTAGTTTTAGTTTACTATAATATCTACTATAAAACCTTGGATCCATGCAATTGACATTTATTAGGCCAAGGTTTAGTCTGCAATACCCTCATCAGATATCCAATCAATAGCAACTATTTTGACGACAACATCATTCATATCTTTGAAATATTGTTTGAATTTCAGGTAAACTTCCTCCAAATGAACACACATAGCGTTTTGAAGTGAAACCCTTCCTATCTTCCCTCTCTTCTCTCTGTCTGCCCTCTCCAGGTGTCGGACAGCCCCCGAGGAGGCGAGGAGGACTTCGAGGGTTCCGGTCTGTTTGAGGGTTCCGGCCTGTTTGAAGGTTCTGGCGCCGAGGAGGAAGGGTCCGGAATGGACGAGGGAGGAGACGATGACGATGATGAAGGTCCTGTGTACTACTTCTTGGAGGAGAGCACGGGCTACATGCAGCCCGCCTTGGCCTTCCTCGCTATCTTCCACACCGTCATCGCCTTCCTCTGCATCATCGGCTACAACTGCCTCAAGGTACGACAAAAATCAACCCGTTTGTTGACTTTTTGTAGATTTGTAAACATTTGTAGATTTCATGCGATTTGTTTGTCCCCCCTCCCCCTCCAGGTCCCTCTGGTCATCTTCAAGAGAGAGAAGGAGCTGGCCAGAAAACTGGAGTTTGATGGTGTGTATGTCACTGAGCAGCCTGAGGACGATGACATCAAGGGCCAATGGGACAGACTGGTGCTCAACACACCGTAAGAAACCTTACGTTACTATGTCGATGGATGGATAGATAGATAAATAGATAGATGGATGGATGGATGGATAATAAACTGATGCATTTCATTCCAAAATGAGATACCTATCATTTGAAAAAAAACTTTTCTTAGCGCTGACATGAAATTAAAACTGTTTTGGAGCTATTTTAAAGGGGCATCAAGTAATCTATAATGTCCAAATACTGACATTGTTGAGGATAGAATCTATATTTTTTAAAATACTACTGAGTGATGAATTCCATGTAACTTTTTTTTCAACATTACACATGAAATTCAGATTAACAAACCTGTGGTGTTTTTCATTCAACGCAGCACGTTCCCCAACAACTACTGGGACAAGTTTGTGAAGAGAAAGGTGAGTTTTTGGGACAGCTTTGATTCGACATGTCACTCATTTTTTTCATGTTTTGCAGGGAAATGACTTGGTAAATGACATCTGTGTATGACTATATATGTTTGTGTATAGGTGCTGGATAAATATGGCGACATCTACGGCAGAGAGAGGATTGCAGAGCTGCTCGGTATGGACTTGGCCTCTCTAGACGTCAGTGCCATGACCCATGAAAAGAAACATGAACCCGACAGCTCCATGTTCACCTGGTATGTAAACTCTTTACAAAAAAGAGTTCATACTACAATCAACTTGCAGTAAAAAATTCACAGAGAACTAACTAGGTTGACCTTCTCTCTGCAGGATTACGTCTATTGACATCAAGTACCAGATCTGGAAGTTTGGCGTTGTGTTCACTGACAACGTGAGTTAAGGAAGCAGTGTATGGTGTAGTGTAGACATTGAGGTAGGGTCTATTTGAGTTCTGTGTTAATGACGCTTCTCTTCCTCCTTTAGACCTTCCTCTACCTGGTGTGGTACCTGTTAATGTCTATGCTTGGACACTACAACAACTTCTTCTTTGCCTGTCATCTTCTGGACATCGCCATGGGTGTCAAAACCCTGCGCACCATTCTGTCCTCCGTTACCCACAACGGCAAACAGGTGATGGACGGGCCTGTCTACTGTCTCTATTTACAGTCTTTTATTGTGTTTTGTTCTAACGTACAGCAGCTAAAAGTTTGGAGAGTTTTACAGGCCCAAGCATTTTCACTGTAACAATGCGCTGTGATGCTCGCTGCAAGCCTGTTTTCCCGTTAGGAACAATAAACCGACTGACTTGTGCTAATGATCCGTCCATCTGTTGATGACAGTTGATGATGACAGTGGGTTTGCTGGCTGTGGTGGTGTACCTCTACACCGTAGTGGCCTTCAACTTCTTCCGCAAGTTCTACAACAAGAGTGAGGACGAGGACGAGCCGGACATGAAGTGTGACGACATGATGACTGTGAGTGGTTAAAGGAGAAATCAACCCAGTTAGTGACTGTTAGAGTTAGGGTTTTAAAGTTGAAGAATTCATCTGATTTCTGATATAGTCATTTAATGTGTATTCGTTTATTGTGGATCCCCATTAGTTGACGCACAAGCGACAGACTAGTCTTTAAAATATCAATACACGACAGTCAAAGTTAAACATGTATGTAAAATTGAACATTTTAATAACAGTTAATACCATAATTGCAAGAAAATTAATAATATGACATACACAGTACTTCAGACTGCGAGAGACAATTCATTGCAATCACATAACACTGAATACAACACAGAACTCTAAACTAAAAACCCAGTTAAATGAATTTTAAAATGCAACAGATGACGGCAGGAGTTTGGATAATAGACTGAATAGTAGTGTTATGGTAAAGGAGGTGCAGGCTAAAAAAGTGATTTTACTTGTCTTTTAAAATCTTCCTTCCCAGGAATGTGTTATATTTATTTAAGTCAACAAAAATAAAAGTCAAGTTTATTTTAGGGTTGATTTTTGCGGTAAATGTGTCATGAAACGTCTGTCTCTCCAGTGTTACCTGTTCCACATGTACGTGGGCGTACGCGCCGGCGGTGGCATAGGAGATGAAATCGAGGACCCGGCCGGCGATGAGTACGAGCTCTACCGAGTGGTCTTTGACATCACCTTCTTCTTCTTCGTCATCGTCATCCTGCTGGCTATCATCCAGGGTATGGACAGTCCTGCCTCTACTATTTTTTTTTTCTTCCAAAGTACAGTGTTTCTTTTCTCAAACTTAAGTGCTTTGTAATGTATAAGGGTAATTCAGAACTCCTCACACCCAATCATTACGCCGCATTCACGTCATGTCAGATTTACCATAAATACAAGCTGCCGACTGGGAAAATACATTCATGTCACCAGTTATACTCACATGAATACAATCAGCTTTACTAACAGAAAGCGATCAATATCTGCTGCAGTTTGTTGGATGGATGTTGGTGTTCCAAAGACACACATGCTTCCAAGTTGTAGCAGCGAGATGTCATCCCGTTTTTCCTCCTTTTCTGATATGATGTGAACGGCGGCCCCAAGTGGTGACAGTGACAGTAACCTTGAGGTTAGAAAAGCGGACTTGTGGCCAGAAGGTTTCAGGTTTGAATCCTGGACCGGCTGGGAAACTGCAAATAAGAAACACTTCCTCAACAAAAAGTTGACTAGTAAGAGCTTGTATGTCTGTGTTTCAGGTCTGATCATTGATGCTTTTGGCGAGCTGAGAGACCAGCAGGAGCAGGTCAGAGAGGACATGGAGGTAAGACGGTGACGCTCAGTGGGATTTTGCTGGTCAGCTTGATAAATCCTCCTTCAGTTCTCCTTCAGTTACAAGACAGGGACGTGTGTCATCTAAACCTTTCTCCCTTTCTCCCTCTAGACAAAGTGCTTCATCTGTGGAATAGGGAGCGACTACTTTGACACGACGCCGCACGGCTTCGAGACGCACACCTTAGAAGAGCATAACTTAGCCAACTACATGTGAGTTACCTTACAGTATATGTGAATTTGACCGCCTGAAATATTAGCGCATTTCCTTGTTGTTGCTCAGACTAATCACAGTGAGTTTCAGTGTGTTTAACAGGGTTCCCATGGGCCTTGAAAATCTGAATTTTAGAAAAATAAGGCATTAAATACTTTTGAAAATGAGTCGATTACTTTGAAAGTATTTTATTAAAACATAGCTTCCAAATTCATCAATATTCCTCAGCTGTCTGGACCTTCACATCCTGAGGAAAACCCTGTGATGGAGATTTGTGTTGATATAGCAGCAGTTTAGAAATCAGTGACTTCACTGCGATTTCTTTGCTTTACAAGATGAGTAAAAAAAAAAAAGAGGACTCTATGAAGTCTGATTTTGACCAATGACATGTCTTATCCCAAAACATGCCAATTTACCTCCTTGAATTTCACCAAACAAGACCTTGAAAGTCACTGGAAAATCCTTGAATTCAATGTCCAAGTCAGCGCGGGAACCCTGGTATAAGGTTGCGTTATATTGCTCAATATTTCTCTCTCTTTCCCTTCAGGTTCTTCTTGATGTATCTCATCAATAAAGATGAAACGGAGCACACAGGACAGGTCAGTTAAAAAGCAAACTGCAGTCTTCATTGGTTATCTTTTGCCTTCATGAAGGTCTAAAACGATCATTTCTTTTACCGTATCCATTTCTGTCCAGTGTTGTGACACTTTTCCCTCCCCTCTCTCTCTCCCTCGCCGCCTCTCAGGAGTCGTACGTGTGGAAGATGTACCAGGAGCGATGCTGGGACTTCTTCCCCGCCGGAGACTGCTTCAGGAAGCAGTATGAGGATCAGCTGGGATAACACAACACTACACCCTTGACTGTGTGTGTCTGAAGGAGAAAGAGAGAAAGAGAAAATGTGGGGAGGGAAATTAATTTAAGAGAAAGGAGAAGTTAGAAATTCAGCGATAGAACACATCTGCATCGTGATTTTGTCTTAAGAGATTCACATTTCTCTCTCCCGTTGAACCTATGCACACTTCAACTGCACTATCGCACCCCCTGCAGCAGAATCTTGATGGAATTTATTTGAGAGAGAGCCAACACGGAAGAAACAATACGAGTAAGAGAGAGACATAAACGACATAAGAAGCCTTGGGCCTTTTTATCCTGCTGTAAATACACTACATGGCCTTTCTTTTGGTGTAAATTATAGATTGCCTTGCATATCAAATTGCGCCTATACACACATGCCTCTTTCAGTCGCTCTTGCTGTAAACGTTAGAGTGCCTATAGCAGCGTTCATGCTTTGATTTCATTGCGATCTGATAGTTTGGGTTTTCTCATGAACACTTTTATTTGAGATTGTAGAGTGAATACATTTTATTTATACTGTTTGCGAGGATGGCGAGTTTTTTTTTTTACGTGACTCCTGCCATTCGGGATTTCATTTCAGACTTCTTCTGGTATTGTGTTTTTTTTGTTTGTTTTTTTTAGTTTGCAGGGGAGCGCTTGAAAGAAACCGATTTGGACGAGAGCAGCTCACATGTAGTGCCTCTAAAACCCCCCGAGGGAGCTTTCACACCCGCTAGGCCGCCTCTCGCTCTTTTTCTTCCTCTCTCAAGGTTTGCAAACTCATCTTCAAACAGGCGATCACTTAATGGAAACTCTTGTGCGATCGACGTGCCAGTGCGATCGACAGAGCGTCTCCCGTATCTACATGATAAATACCGGTATGAATCCGCTGTATAGACGACCCAGTTTGCACTCTGAAGTCTTATTACGCGTCCCCGGATGTATGTGGTCCCCTATCTCCACTGGTGTCTCTGTGCCATAGAAGATAGCGATGATGTACACACACACACACATAGGAGGATGCCATGGTTGTTTATTTATTGTTTATATACAGATCTAATCTTCTGAAGACGACGATTTTAGCCCCGCTGTACTGCCGGGCCACAGTCTGTTTTATGACACTTTATGCACAAATAGGTTTTCGTCAGTGCATTGAAATAAGTAATGAATGTATTTAATGTATACATTTTGGCCAAAGTGTCATCTGTATAACTGAGTAATGACTAGGCTGCTTAGAGGCCTTTTGATGAAAAGACATATTTTACATAAATCATAGATACATATATTTTTTTTCTTTAGGGCTTTGAAGAATTAAATCAATCCATGCTACTTTGTTGGAAATGAACACTTAATGTGTCCTGCGGGTGAAATCCATAAGGGAAGAGAGAATCTGAAGTTCATGCCCGGTTTGCAGTCAGAAGAGCAGATTAGCTTTTGTGTTTTTGCTAGTTAGGTTTTTATGATAGCTATTTTTAGGAAATCTGCATATCAATTATTTTTCTCAATCAAGAAAGTCATGCGTGATGCGTTGATCTCAGACAGTTCTATCTCACTATGCCACTTTTTAAAATAGATCCTTTGCACACGTGCAAACTCCCACTCTTTCTCTCCATCTTGAGTTTAATGTTGTTATTACTACTCACTATGTCAGAGGGAGAGCGTACGGCAGTGTCTGTTTGCTGAAGCCCCTGAAGTGAAGTGTGCATTTACAGAGTCAGTAAATGGTATGGAGCTGAATGGAGATCACTACTTTACACCTGACTGACTGAGTGTCCTCTGACTGAACCCTGTGTTTCAATACAGAATAAACAGATTATTTTAAGATGACCTGGAAAATTTGACCTCATTTTCTTCGTGATTGTCTCTCTGTGTGTGTGTGTGTGTGTGTGTGAGCATGCATCCACGTGGTCCTATAAATGTACATGCAGGCATATGTGTGTGGAAGTCAGCATTTATCTTGCATATAAAACATACATTTAAATACATTATTAAATGCATTTGCTAGATTTACATGTGCACAATAATGTGACTAATGCAAATACTGTGAGTAAGGCAATAGTCTGATTTAGTTGTTTACATGATTCCATAACTTGACAACTCCCCATGATAATCCCCTGTTCACATGAGTGAAGTGCTTATTTTGATTATCCAGAGAGAATTGTGTGAATAGGAGTTTGTTTTTTTTAACTTGTTCCGTCGTTATCAAATTTAACATTTTACATTTTAGCTGTCAGTGCTTTCCACTGTACGCAAACTTGTTAAGTTGTTCTGACAAATCCACCCTCCTGGAGTTTTTGTGACACTCGTCTCGATGGCTAAACTTTATCTTACTCAAATATCGAAACTACATCGTTAAGCATTAAACTTATGAGGAAACACCCACGCATCTCTATGACAAGCATTGTTCCCTTTAAGATTATGTATATGCAGTATGTGTGTGTGTGTGTGTGTGTGTGTATACCAGCACGTATGTTTACTTTCCAAAGCACTTGTTGGCCTAACCTACTGTCTGCACATTACATACACAAAGATGTACAATGCCTTTGAGAGGTAGATAAGGATTACTAGTGTTTCTGTTTGCTTTAGGCAGTCAGGCTCGTCTGGACATTTCATGATTCATACACACACCCTCCAGCAATTAGTTTAATTTGAGGCCATTAGAAAGATTTTATCCGGTAACTGACTTGAAATATGAGCTGACCTGAGTGCCTTGTGCTGCTCTCCTATCGTCGAAGTCCCTCTTTTTACTGCAGTATTGCTGAAATGTTGCTCCACCCCTGAAAGGAATTCTTTGGAAAATTCAAAGTTTGTTCTCTTTTCAGCCACCAAAGAGAACAGGGAATAGTTTGGTGACCAGTTGTTTGAAAACCACAGAGTTTTGTTATTGATTATATTATTATTGATTTATTATTTATATTGATTTTGTTCTATCATGTAACATTCAAGAAGAGAATAGGATGTGGTGCTGCAGTAATAATGTAGGATGGATTTTGGAGAGACACCACATATATTAGTAAAGGGGCAGGTACTATAAATTTTAGTTTTTCTTCTTCCTGCTCCTTTTCAGTCATGATGCATATATACAGTATATATCTGTGTACATGGGTATATGGAAATGTATACGTATATGTATACAAATGACACTAGAGTTGAATGTTTTATGTTTATAATATATATACATATATATACTGGATATATACACATACTCTGTTATGTTTAAGTTAAATTATCTTGATACACTGCCATGAACGAAATAAAATATCAATCAATCAAATATTTGTTAAATATGTATCAAATAGTTGATTCATTTTCCTGTCATGTTAGTTTCATCACACACACACACACACACACGCTCTCTTTTTCTTTTATTGTAAAGGGCCACTCCTCTGCTAGGTTAAAGGTTAATGTGCGTCGTTGTGCTAAAGCAGGCAAAGTAAACAGGGTGATGTGGGTTTGGTTTGGTCCCGGCTCTGGCCCCGGTCTGCCCCTCCCTTGCCCACTTGTATAAAACTGAGCATCCAGCATTGATCCGTTCCCGACTCGCTCAGTAAATCTCCTGCTTCCACCTGCCTGTCCGTCTCAGTGACTGTTGCCATGGCGTTTGTTGCTCCTCCTGGCTATCAGCCCGTCTACAGCCCGGTAAGTATCCAGACTGATTGATTTTCCAAGGGTTTGATTATTCCTGTATAGCTCAAAGGGTAGAGCATGGCACTCAGGGGCCGACTTAATGATTTTGGGGCCCTTGGCAAAGGCAAGTATTGGGGCCCCTGAATCCCAACCCTCTCCCTTTTTAATCCTTCCTATATATTACCTTCAAGTTGGGCTGAGAAGAGTATGCATGCAAGGGCACTTTTATTTTGTTTTGCTGCTCCTCTTGTGTAGCTATGCTTATTTTGTGTGTGTTACTCCTCTCTCAGCTACTAATGCAGTGACAAATGAGTTTAAAGTCAAGTTGCAAACTGAACTAGAAGTGGAACAGCCCATAGCCTGACTGAGTAGGGGGGTGACCATGACTCAAGATTGAAATGATTTATTGTAACAAAAAGAGGGGTGTTTTTCCAATAAGTAAGACCACCCCAGGTTTAATTACCACTGGAGCCACCCATGCTAAAAATATATGGACTTATGGTAGTGTGAGGCGCGTTGGATAGAAATGTTCATCAAAAGGCTTTTATCAGAGGTTCCCAAACTTTTTCATATCAAGGAAACCTCCCAAAAAAGATTTGCATTAGACCACAGACCCCATTTAATAAGATTTAAACATGTCCTATGGAACCCCATCTGAGAAGATCATTATTGTCAGATGGCTTGGTATAGAATTATATAACTGTATATAGCATAAGTGAGGTGATACCAATAGGGTGGAGGGTGAAAAGTGTGACGAAAACATCTTTATGCACACTGCCATCGTGCTAACTGCCATGGGAGTGAAATAATAGTGAAATTAAACTATTGCTCGTTTCTCTAGGGAATCCTCAAGGACCCACTTTCTGAATCACTGGCTTAACTTATGACTGAGATTTGAAGTTGCACCTTGCCTACCTGCTTGCATTGTATGGACACTACATGTAGTTTTGTGTGTGTGTGTGTTCGATTCAGAGAATTCCCTATTTTGGCCCCATCTTTGGTGGCCTGAGGGAGGGGGCGTCCATCTACATCCAGGGCTCCATTCCTGAGGACATTACCAGGTGAGCTGGGAACTAACGATATCAAAACTATCTTTCAAGTTTGTAATATATATATTTTGGAACATAGTGATATGCCAAGTGGATAATGCACTTTCTAAACTGATAAAAAAAAATATCTAAGAATATTTTTTCTGTCTGCTGACTGAAAGCAGAGAGCCAGTGTTGCATTAACCTCCAACTGCTGGGCGAGTTCAGTACACACTGTATTAATGGTTTCCTAGTAGGTAACAGTGTTATCAGACTGTGATTAATGTCCACTGGGACATTCTTTGCTTCTTACCGTAACCTTTTGACATGGTTTTAAAACCAAGGATACACCTTGTGTAATCTCACAGTGGGTGGAGTAGGATACTATGCATTGTATGATATCAAAGCAGACCATAGGCACACACCTCCACTTTTATCTATCGTTTGTTCCTCCTCTTTTCAAACTAGTAATAGTTGTGTTCCCAAAGTTAAAGTTTACTTTTACAAGCCATTAGCAGACAAAGTAAATACTGTAGACGTCTGACTGTTTCCCCACATCTTTTTCTCTTTTGTGGTGAGATGCTTTTTATAAGATCCTCAGGTTTTTACTGCGTGCCCCACCTGCACTGTTAAACTAAACTAACTTATCAGTCACTTCAGGCCCCGGTGACATAATGTAAGTCCCTGGTTCCTGTTGCTTTTGGCAGGTTCTACATGAACCTGCTGTGTGGAGAGTCTGAGTCCAGCGACATCGCCCTCCACTTCAACCCCCGCTTTGACGGCTGGGACAAGGTGGTCTTCAACTCCTGCGAGAATGGGTCCTGGGGGTCAGAGGATAAGACTCATGACATGCCCTTCAGCAAGGGCCAGGGCTTTGAGATGGTCATCGTAGCCACTTCACAGGAATACCAGGTCAGAGCAACCAGAGAGGGAGCTTGTCAAAGTCTAGTGTTTTAAAGACAAAACTGATTTCTCATTTTTATAAACTGGAATCTAACTTGAATCTAATTTGTTTGGAGATCATTACAGTTTCTGAATTCCCCTGAGTTCCCCTTAAACAGCTTTATTATAGATGATTGAATGGTGATATGTTTGTTTTGTTCCTTCTATTACAGCACTTTGTAACTTTATTAAGAAAACTGCTATACATACAGTTATGAGTATTATTATTAGTGTAGTATGTGCCATGTCACAAGACTTGACTTTGTGCATTTTTCTATTGCAGTTCAAAGTCAACGGGCAAGATTTCTACACGTTCTCACACCGGATGCCTGTGGAACGAGTGTGTGCTCTGCAGATTGCAGGAGACGTTTCCATCCAGACAATTAATGTCATAGGGGTGAGGCCTCCAGTCCCTGAGGGTGTCAGCTTAATGCTTTGCGCTTTGCAAGGGCAAAAAAATTCAAGATAAATTATACAAGAGGCTTAAATCATAAATCATGAACCGCTGATTGCTAATGGCTTTTGCTTTTGTGCCAGGGCGGTCGAGGTGGCATGAATAGGTATCCTGGAGGAATGGGAGTGAGTATATGTGAAATGAGAAAAGGTTCAATATTCTGAAGAGCATTTGTGTGCTTGCTTCTGTTTGACAGGTTAAAAAATATAATTCATAGATGTTTAGAGTTTAAATGTGTTTAGAATTTGATTACTTGGAGCTTAAGCATTTTAATGAAATGGAATGAAACTGACTTTTGTAAATACAATGAAATGAAGTTTGATCATGTGGTTGCTGGGGTGTTGCTAGGTGTTTGCTAGGGTGTTACAAAGTGGTTGCTAGGGTGCTACTAGCTGGCTGCTAGATGATTACTAGTGGTTGCTAGGGTGTTAAAAAGGTGGTTCCTAGGTAAATAACAGTGGTTGATAGAGTGTTACAAGGTAGTTGCTAGGTGATAACTATTGGTTGCTAGTGTGTTACTAGGTGGTTGCTAGGTAATTACTAGTGCTTGCTAGGGTGTTACTAGGTGGTTGCTAGGTGATTAACAGTGGTTGCTAGGATGTTACTAAGTGGTTGCTAGGCGAATGGTTGCTAAGGTGGTACTAGGTGGTTCTTGCTGAAACAAGCACACTAATATGACATTTGGAGAGAGAGAGAGAGGCAGAGAAAACTCTTTCTGTGCACTTTAAAATATGCATGATATATACATGAGTTCTTTGTTTTGTCTTTTAGGGTGGAATGGGAGGAGGAATGGGAGGAGGCATGGGAGGAGGAATGGGAGTAAGTATCCTTCCTTGAGAGGCTTATGTTCATGAAACGCCAGCGATGCTTTTTGAAGTGTCAGAAATTCAGTAAGAGTAATATTTAACATGTCCTCCACTTTCAACAGGGAGGATATCCAGGGGGCGGCATGGGGGTATGTTGACAGTGTTGACTTACTGTCTTTGTATGCAGTTGCCCTTGAATGTAATGCAAAATATAGGTGAATATAGTGAAATACATGTACAGTAATCCTTGCCTCTGGTTATTGACATCCAGGGAGGATACCCAGGAGGCATGGGAGGAGGCATGGGAGGAGGCATGGGAGGAGGCATGGGAGGTGGCATGGGAGGAGGCATGGGAGGAGGCATGGGAGGAGGCATGGGAGGTGGCATGGGAGGAGGCATGGGGGTAAGAGCTACTATGACTCCTTCTATTTCTAATTTCACCAGTGTCCTGATCATGCTGTCTGCAACTCTTTCTGTTGACATGTTTCTTCACAGGGTGGATATCCAGGAGGCATGGGAGGCGGTATGGGGGTTTGTACAATATTTTATCTTGATTGATTTAATAGTCTTTACTTGTTATTTACACATTTTGATGTTTTGTACCATCTCACCTGATCATTAAACTAAACTAAACAGATTTTTCTACTCATCAGGGAGGCTTCCCAGGATCAAACCTGCCGGTGAGAATGCTGTTTGAGTGGATAAAACATTCATAAAGATGTACTGTTTGTATATATATATCATTTTGATATCTTGCTTCTGTTAATCTTATTTTAGGGAATGGGTGGGCAACCGGTATACAGCCCTGTAAGTAGTTTACACTGCATTACAAACAATACTTTCTATTTTCCTTTACTTTTGTATGTTCCACACTTTTTTAGAGTAAGTGATAAATGAACTGATAAAAATGTAGTTGTTCATAATTATGTCACGTCACGTTACATTAACTCTCTTGTGTTGTCTTTGCTGTTCGAAGCCTGTCCCCTACTCCAACATGATCCCAGGAGGGATGTCCCCTAAGAGAACCATCGTCATCAGAGGCATGCTGCCCTATGGAGCAGAAAAGTGAGTGTGTGTGTGTGTGTGTGTCTATCATTCTCTCTGCTGTGTGCATGCATGTGTGTGTGCATCCATGTATGTGTGCGTTCACTGACACAGCGTACTCTACATACTCTCCTTGTGTCTGTGCTGCAGGTTGTGCATCAACTTCGTGGTGAGCAGGTCCCGGGACATCGCCTTCCACATGAACCCCAGGCTGAGGGAGGGGCTTGTGGTGAGGAACAGCATGACTGGAGGCAGCTGGGGCCAGGAGGAGCGAGAGCTCAGCTTCAACCCCTTCATGGAGGGACAGTACTTTGATGTAAGTCCATCTTCATGTCTGTCATACAATCTGATTTTTTCTGTCCTTGTAGTCGACTTTCTTTCAAATGCTCCTCTATCATAATTTGCTCCCATCACGTGGTTTTGCAGTGTTTTCATTTATTCTGACTGTCTACAATTTCATGTTTTTGTTCCTCAGATGTCGATTCGCTGCGGGAACCAGAGGTTTAAGGTGTTTGTGAATGGACAGCACTTGTTTGACTTCTTCCACCGCTACCAGCCCTTCACTGAGATCGACATGCTGGAGATAGAAGGCGACGTGCAGATCTCCTACATCCACTTCTGAGGCCACACACCCAGCCACTGAACTGTCATAGGTTATTAGATTACATCATGTAATTTTACAGGTATTATGTGATATTTCAGAGCGTGGTGGGGCCTGGAACATAATGTACGCTCCTGCTGTGTGAACATAAGCCACCATTAGACAAGAAGTTACCTCATCATCATGTATTCTTCATACCTGGTTAAACTGAATTAATAAACGTCTTTATAACACATTTTTTTTATCATTGAGATTGGTAATGACTAAGGTAAAGCGCAGCCACAGAGCGTATCCACGAATGAACACATTTATTTCATATACAAAATACTGTAGGTATAAAAATTCTGTTTACAAATCAAGGCAGTGACAATATAAATGTAATTATAGCACAGTCTCCTCCCAGATCAACATGCTGTCTGTAGAACCAGGAGAATCATAAACCATACACACATCTACTGTAATACAAAATACTGGCTCTCTGAAGGCACTTTGTAAGGTTGTAAAAATCTGCTTAAAGTGAAAATCTGATTAAAGGCTGAACTGAGCGTGATCATGACGGAGGAATTTCAGTATATACTGGAATCGACTTAGAAGATCAGTTTGTCTTTTTTTGTCCATAAACACTCATTTGAAGACCAAAAGTTTCCATACACACACGGCTTGGTCCAATACAGTTTGTGTATCTGCATTCAAATTGGTAAAAATATTGATAAAGACCAAATGAGACCAGTGCCTCAGTCTCTGCACCACTTCCTGTGGTTCGTGTACAATGCAGGACTAATACTTCCTGCATTGAATTAAGTATACAGTACCAAAAGTAATGCGAGAAATGTACACTATATCTTAGCAAGGAATTTCAGTAATGCTAAGTACCACTGTATACTATCTGATAGGAACTTAGTACCTTTGATTTATACAACTGAGAAACACAGCACCGCACTTAAACAAACCTTGCTCCCCTCCCAAAATGTGTGTTGGAATATGGTCAAGTCCATCCCAATGAGGAATGCACAAACTCAAGCAAATATATATAAAAAAAATAAGTGCATGCATGATGCGAAGTTGCAGCTGGTGAACTTCCTCAAAGCGGAGGGTCGGACGGTCTTGTTTTCCCTTGGCTGCTGCTTTCTGTCTCCTCCTCCTCCTCCTCTCTGCTGCTAACAGACCTCTATTTACAGTGCTTAACCTCTAGAAACAAAAATATCTCTGAATAAACGAAAAAGCCGCAGCGGCAGGATGACGTCACACGACAGAGGTTAGTCATGTCTCCCGGTCTTGCTCAGTTACGGAAAAAAACACCCGGCCGGACGGAGCTTAACGCCCCTGTAATACTTTTACAGGCCTCGTGTGAACATGGAAGCTGTTATTTCATGAGAGGCACAACAGTGTCTACAGGCTGACTAAGAATGTACGGAAAGTCATTAAAAACAGAACGAAAAAAGCGTAAAAGATATACAAAATATAGACAAACGTACATTGATATAAAAACGCATGTTAACATTAGTGCAAAGGGTGTAGAAATACAAAAAAACAAAAAAAAACAGCATCAAAAAAATCATACAAAATGTATAATAACACTGTGCTTGAGCCAAAAGCAAAGGCGGAGCAAAGGAGTGTGCCCCACTTTTTGCCTAAGGTAACTCCATCATGCCTATAACCCCACTGTTACCCTATAGTGAGTCTCTCTCCACCACCTCAGATTCCCCACTCATTTGTTCATTTGTTCATTTGATAACCCATCTATCGTTTGTACCCTCTTAATGCAACCAGACTTGACTAGTACCTCTGTCCCTGTTGAGCTGAGTCTCAGGTTCCTGAGTTATGACAAAGACGGGAAGACGTGGAAAAAGCTTAAAAAGATCACAAGAGTGGCCGGACCATGGATGTGTATAGTTGGATCGGGCCTTGCCACTGTACAGGAGTCAGTGAGGAAAAAGTTGCTTGGTACAACTCTGAGGAAAAAACCCCTGGAGAAGATGCTGCTAGTTTCTTCCAGAGGCTCGTTAGAGGGATACAGTATGCTGTGATACAAACTAGAGTTAGAACAATATTTTAGGCCGATATTTATTTTACTAAATATCGGATATTGATCAGTCAGTGTCGTCCACCTCCGTTATGATGGAGGCTCCTCCCTGACCACAGCTACATAAAACTGTAAAACCTGCAGTGGATTGTTATTTTCTTACTTTCTTTACTTATTCCTTTAATTGTTCAGTTACGTTTTATTTTAATGAATTCTTCATTTAAAGGCGTAATGAAAAATCTCCAGGTGTGAAGGGGAGTTTTAGTGTCCCATGATGGTCTACATGGTGATGGTCTACACACCTGCCCAAGAATAAAATCCTGGGGGAAAACACCGAATGCTTGTAGTTTTTTTGGCATAAAAACGGTCAAATTTAAAGATACTGAACGTCGGCGGAAAGTACCGACTTCACCCTAAAGATATCGGTATCGGTCAGTCGAACCCCGACACACACGGCATTGTGTTTATCAGACGGCGACTTCAGTGAAAGACGCTGCTGCTTTCTCCCTTTCTGTCTCTCTCCCTCTTGAGTTCCCACCAGTCCTCCTGTTTTTTCTTCTGCTCTAAATTACACAGAAGCAGGGAGTCGGACGGGTGAGGCCGCTCCCCACGCTGTTCTCCAGCGCTCGCTCACTGGAAAGCTCAAGCTCCTGAGTCGGTTCACCAGTTTGTTCAGTTGTACACGTGGTACGGCAGTGTCTGAGCTGGTTTCACGGAGACATTTGATTTTTTTAGCTTAATCACACGGCAGATATCACTACATTGAATACAGGCGGTTCGGCAGACGCGGCATATTATTGCTATATTGACTGGGAATTCGTTTTGTCTGATTGTGCTGCAGTGTATGTGGGCAACAGCTAATATGTGCTCTGAATGTTTTTTGCTCACTGTTGATGGTCGGTCCTGGTATTCCTCCTCACCCATTTTACACTCACTTTGATATGTGCTCATTTTAGAAGAGAGAGAGAGGGGGGCGGTGAGGAAGAAAATAATCCCAATCGTTCACTTCCTTGGAATGCCTTAGGCTGTGTGTGTGTGTGTGTGTGTGTGAGTGTATTTGTGCAAAACATGTATGTACGGGCACACTGAGTTCATTACAGTCAGTACCAAGAGGCGGGATCGAGTTCTCTGATTGGGGTGGAAGGATGGCACACACTGGCAGCGACCAGTCTGTCTCAGAGTCTGTTTTGTTTTTACGGTGACAGAAAGTGGAGTCGTCACTGCCAGGGCGCTTTCCTGGAGCCGCACCCCTCCCGGTCCTCCAGCACCTCTACCGTCGGGGTGGGAGCCGGGGTCGGGGTGGGGGTGGAGTGGCAGGAGGGCTGGAGAGGCAGCGTGGCGGTGGAGGAGGACACCGGCATGTCCAGGCTCTCCAGGGAGTCGGACAGCGCCCGGTTGGTCTCGTGCTGGGGGCAGAGGACGTAGCGGTTCGGGTGGTGGACCTCCACCGTGGTCACAGAGTCCAGGCCCTTCAGGCAGAGGGGGGAGGGGCCCCCGACGGGCTCGCGGCCCCCGACGGCCCCCATCTCCGAGGAGGACTCCTCCATATTGACGTACAGGATCTCGTCGGGGTCCTGGGTGTCCGGCAGGTCCTCGAGGGCCTTTTCCAGCTCGCAGCGCAGAGACTCGAACCCCGGGCGATCCTTCGGGCTCAGCAGCCAGCAGGAGAACATCAGGGCGTAGCTACAGAGAACAGAAAATTATTATTATTATTGCACTCTTCAGGTCTAAACGTCAGTAAAATATGCCAAAATCAAGTGAAAATGTAGATTCCATAATGCTATTTATCCACTTAGAGGGGAAAAAATCACTGCCTGAAGTTTCACTATAACAGAGAGGATCCACTCTGTAAAGGTGCTACAGTTTTGCCAACCAAAGACTTAAACAACCTACAATTCTTTAAAAAGTACCATAATTTGTTTTAGTTCTGTCAAAAACTTTGTACGAGTAGGTGTGACTTTTTTCAAATGGTGGATATCAACATTTGGATCAAAACTTTCCAATTACACCACAAAAAGTAGAAAAACTATTGAATAATGACACATGCATGTTTCTGTATGTGTGCTTGACTGTGTTGCAGTTTGGCTTAGTTACTTTTTAATTTGATGTAGTAAAGTTAAGTTCATCAAAAGAGTCATAAAAAACATTCAAAGCATCAATTGAGTGTCGTGAAAAACAGACAGGAGGCTGGAAAGCTTCTTAACTTCTGATGTTAGAGACAGAAGGGTTGGGCGCTCTGTGGAAAAAGACTCTTCTAGTCATGAGGAAAAATAAATCACTGAGCAATTTTATGTTGATTAGCTGTTTAAAAGACGTCTAAACAGTTATAGACGTCTAGGCTAAAATTAGGGTTTAAAAGTTTAGTAGACGTCTTCTGGGGTATGACAAAAATAAGCCTTATCTTGTATATATGGACTTCCCTGGTGCATATTTTTGATATTTACAGCATTTTTCTTTTTTACAGTGTCTATATATGTAATAATGTATTACTGTTTGGTCTAAAACTACTGTTTGGCTATACACAGCCAAAAAAGATCCTGGCCTATGAGAGCTAAAGCAGAGACGCCACGTTGAAATGACATCTAGCGCTCAGTGGGACGGCGCTCCATCAGCTGAGTGTGTTTTGTGAGGAACGTGCAATCAAGACCCAGACACTCACATGCTGTCCAGACAGTCCGGAGGCTGTTTGAGGCGGTTGCCCTGTCTCAAATAATCATAGATCTCGCTGTTTTCGACCCCGGGGTACGGCGTCTGGCCGCGCGTGGCGATCTCCCACATGGTGACGCCAAACGACCACTAAGAGAGAGAGGAGGGGGGAAATAGTAAGAGAGAGAAGAGAGAAGGGAGGGAGGGAGGGAGAGGGGAAGGGTTGAGGGGTTTTGAATTCCTTTGGGTCTCACACACCTTGCCACACACTACTCAAACATAAATCCACACTGAGCAAACACTGGCTATGGAAATAACATTGCTCTGTTTGTCTAGGCTTTCAGAACATCCTTCTTTATACATGAGTTACCAAAGAATGTCCATTTTTTTTTTTTTTTTAAAGCTAATGCTGCACAAACATGTATTCACACGTGCATGGACACTAGGACAAATATACATATCCATGGACTCATATTACCAGCTGTTATTGGTCTTTCACAGATATCAGTAAAGGCATTTATTCCATTGATAGCTGCAATACAGTTAGCTCAAAACACAGAACTCTTTGGGTCTTGAGCGGGATACGATGATTTTGTTACTGGTCTATTTTAGAGAATAAACGCATTGCTAATTTTCCATAGTGACTTAAATAGGAATTGGACTCAAAAAATCTCTATATGGCCAACTGCACATGCACACACACACACACACACACACACACACACACACATATATAAGGCTGGGCGATATGGTTTAAATCAGTATCATGATAATAATGCTTTTTTGGATATTGATAAAAACTCTGAAAATGTAATAACATTCCTTAAAATGTTTCATACCTCATTTTTTCAGAGTTTTTAAATAAAATTTACTTGTTACCATCAATTCAGACAGCAGAATTGTGTGTCACGATATAAAAAAATCACCATATCATCGCGATATGATTCCACTGAAAGACGATAAACGATAACATTGACTTATCGCCCAGCCCTTCACACATATACACACGCATATCAGGTGAACTAACCACGTCACTCTTTGTGGTGTAGACGCGGTCCGCCAAGCTTTCGATGGCGATCCACTTGACGGGCATCTTGGAGATGCGCCCCTGCCTGTAGTAGTCTCCGTTGTAGATCTTCTTGGAGAGGCCGAAGTCGGCCACGCACACGTTCATGTTCTCGTTCAGCCTGAGAACGGAGAGACCAAAGAGTTAAAAGCGCCGTGTCATCTGAGGCGGAACGCGCGGGACGAAAAAGGAAAGAGAAAGTCCAAGGGAGAACACGCATACAGGAACCGAGAGCGTAAAAAAAACAGAAGCGGAGACTGTACTTACATGCAGTTGCGGGCAGCCAGGTCTCTGTGGATAAAGTTCTTGCTGCTGAGGTACTCCATTCCCCGGGCAATATCAGTCATGAACTTTACCAGCATTTGAGATGGAAGGTACTGCAGGGCAACATGGAGAGAAACAGGGTTCATTTACACACCCGCTACAGCTGGCATCTGCTTTCTGTACAGTAGAGGGCGCTACAACCCATCTCTTTGAGGATCGTTTGTGCAGAGCTGTGTTGTTCCCCGCTCCAGATATTATCGTCCGCTCCAGTGGGAGGGATAGGATTCAGCACTATTGTGTTTTTTGAACGTTTGCCTACATCATGCATATTTCAACATTCTGCAGGAACCTTGTTTTGATTAGACGCTGTGTTTCTCAACCCGGCTCTTCGGGGACTTATTGCGTATAGCAGTTCCCGCTTCCAAATAACCACTTCATCCATTAATAATCACAACTGCAGATAGCAAAGAGAGACACACATCCTATGTTTTCATTATCTCAAAGTGTACGTGCTGCCAAAAAGGTGCGGGTGGGGATTCTTTGTAATAAGTAATATACATCCACAGTATGTTGACCTTTGGATCCAATTTTGCTGACAGACTTTGCTGTGAACCCATTAAACCATTACACCATTAACTTGTGTGTGTGTGCCTGTGTGTGCACGTGTTCATTTCTGTGTGTTCCTGACTCTGTGCTTTCACTGTTTGCAGTCAGACTAACCACGGGACAGTCTCCCAGTCTTGAGTAGAGCAGGTAGCTGTGCAGGTCTCCATGCTTCATGTAGGGCAGGATGACAACAGGCGAGGGGTAACCTTCACTCTCCACAGTCTGCAGACACACACCTGAAAGCAGAGACGGGACGTCTATCTGTGACAGCTGCACCACCAACGCCGGGCTTAGCATTCTACGCATAGATTGCATACATGTTCATTCAGAGATTAACAAGATTTAACCTGTGACCCCCAATCCGAAACATTATTACGTAACTCAATTTTGAATCCGCAAAATTAAAATTAAAAAGTATTGGACGGCCAAGCGGTATAAATCCTGACTCCTCTCACCTAGCAGCCTCATGACGTTGAGGTGGTCAAACTCCTTCATGCAGGCCGCCTCGCGCAGGAAATCCTCCATCTCAGATCGGGTACAGATGGCAACTGGAGAGGAGACAGAGGTGCAGAGGTGAGAACATGTGGCGCTGTACAGCTCAGAGGATAAAACACGGCACTAACACTGCCAGGCTGGAGGGTTCAGTTCCCACTGGAGCAGCCAGGGGAAGAAATTAGCTTTTGTTTCAGAGGGTTTTTCGCCCCCTATGAAATAATACATTTGGCATATTGGCAAATAAACACTTTTACCACTAAGGTTTGTTTTAACTTCTTTCCCACAGCTGGAAACTGGTGGAGGTCCTTACAGAAAGAGGATAGTGCCTTTTTCCCCAGTCTCTGTCCCCAAGCAGTCCATATTTCATCCCTTAATTGTTGAGTTTTTTACAGCATTGGTTGTTTTTTTGTTGGCGCAGTGGTTTGTGTGGGGTCGGTGTTTTCTTCTACCGCTGGCTGCCTGCTGCCAACTTTTTCTGCTGCTTCAGGCTGCATGCTTGGCTGTTTTC